>NC_000086.7:41746201-42046201 GCF_000001635.26 Mus musculus | reverse complement strand
TATGAAGCTCTGGCTGGCCTGTAATTTTTTTAAAGGTAGCTTTTTTACTTTCAAGTGGTTGCTGATTTTTTTTGGGGGGGGGGGTTTGGAGACAGGGTTTCTCTGTGTATCCCTGGCTGTCCTGGAACTCACTTTGGAGACCAGGCTGGCCTCGAACTCAGAAATTCGCCTGCCTCTGCCTCCCGAGTTCTGGGATTAAAGGCGTGCACCACCATGCCTGGCGCTGAATTTGTTTTTTAAAGATTTATTTATTATTGTATGTGAGTACCTCGTAGCTGTCCTCAGACACATCAGAAGAGAGTATCAGATCCCATTACCGATGGTTGTGAGCTGCCATGTGGTTGCTGGGAATTGAACTCAGGACCTCTGGACAGTCAGTGCTCTTAACCTTAGCTGAGCCATCTCTCCAGCCCAGCCTTACACTAACAGAGATTCACCGGCCTCTGCCTCTTATTTGCTGGGATTAAAGGCACGTGATCCATTCCTGGCCCTTTTAGATTTACTTTTGTTCACATGTATGTGCATGCACCCACAGAAAACAGAAGAGGGTTTCAGATCCCCTGGAGCTGGAGTTATAGGAGGTTGTGAGGCATGGGTGTTGTGAGCAAACTTTGTTCCTTTAGAATCTAGAAGAGCAGTAAGTGCTCTTAACTGCTTAGCCATTACCCCAGCTCCCTTCCCCACTTTGCCCCCCCTCTTTCATGTATGTACAAGTGCCATGTCTTGTGGAGGTCAGAGGACAGCTTTCTGGAGTCAGTTCTCTCCCACTCTGGGGCTCTGGGGGTGGATATCTGGTTGCCAAGTTTGGTGGCAGACACCTATATATGTCTGTGGTTCTCATTTCCGAATCCTAAGATACCCGAATTCTCTTTCCTTTCTTTTTCCCCCTGTCAGTAACAGAGAAAGACACAAGACTAGGACTCAGGGAGGCGCTCTTGCCATGGATCCTGTTTGTTCATTATCCCTTTGATGTGTTATTGTGAAACATTTTAAACGAATGGAGAAGTTGACAGGCTGGCCTTGAACTCTTGAGCCTCCTGGCTCGTGTTTGCAGATGCTGAGATGAAGGACTTTCGCCACCAGGCCTGACAGTATGTACACTTTAACATCGATATATGGATTTGCTCCTTTGTTTGGGTTGTCAGACGCTTTACATGTGATTCGAGTGTGATTTCTGAGGTTTAGCATGAGTCAACTGGTGGGGAAAGGATGCAGGCTCACTTGGGAAAAGAAGGAGGAGAAGGGAAACTGAATGGGGACATCACACCAGCACTGTTGAGGAAAGGGGGGCTGGGATATGGCTCCGTTGCTAGAGCACTGGCCTAGCATGTGCAGTGCACTGGGTTCTATGCCCAGTACCTCATACAATCATACACAGTGGCACCTGCTTGCCAAAGTCGTTCTCAAGGCCTAGTCCATGGCCAGCCTATGTTACACAAAGCTCCCCCAGACAAATAAACACCTTGAAAAAAAAACCCTGGCTGGTCTTGAACTTGTTAGAGATTCAAGGATAACCGTGAGCATTTAATTCCCCGAGTCTCCACTTCCCTTTTTTTGTTTGTTTAGCTTTTTTAAAATATTTATTTATTTTGCACATGTGGAGGTCAAAGAACAGCTTGTTGGAGTCTGTTCTGTTCTCTCCTTCTCTTACACGCGTTCTCGCAACCGGCCAGGAAGAATGCAACAAACCGGAATCTTCTGCGGCAAAACTTTATTGCTTACATCTTCAGGAGCAAGAGTGCAAGAGCCAGAGCAAGAGCTCTATTGCTTACATCTTTAGGAGCCAGAGCGCAAGAGCGCAAGAGTGCAAGAGCAAGAGAGAGAATGGCAAAACCCCGTCCCTTTTAACGAGAATTATTCTCCGCCTAGGACGTATTACTCCCTGATTGGCTGCAGCCCATTGGCCGAGTTGTCGTCACGGGGAAGGCAGAGCACATGGGGTGGAAAACTACCCTTGGCACATGCGCAGATTATTTGTTTACCACTTAGAACACAGGATGTCAGCGCCATCTTGTAACGGCGAATGTGAGGGCGGCTCCCCACATCCTTCACTATGTTAGCTTCAGTGATAGAACTCAAGCTAGGCTGTCAGGCTTTTTGGTTTTTTGGTTTTTCGAGACAGGGTTTCTCTGTGTAGCCCTGGCTGTCCTGGAACTCACTCTGTAGACCAGGCTGGCCTCGAACTCAGAAATCTGCCTGCCTCTGCCTCCCAAGTGCTGGGATTAAAGGCTTGCGCTACCACTGCCTGGTGCTGTCAGGCTTATTAGCAAACTCACATTTCTTGCTCAGCCAACTCCCCAGCCCCACACCCAGTTTTATGCAGTTTTGAGATTGAAGGTTGGCCTGGTGCAGGGTAGGTGTGCACTGTGCCAACTGAGCTGCACCCCAGCTAGTTGTTCTATTTTTCTTTTTTGAGGTAGGGTCTCATGTAAAACAGTGTAGTCTTTTTTTTTTTTTTTTTTTTTTTTTTTTGGTTTTTTTTCGAGACAGGGTTTCTCTGTATAGTCTTGGCTGTCCTGGAACTCACTTTGTAGACCAG
Source organism: Mus musculus (assembly GCF_000001635.26). Classification (NCBI taxonomy): domain Eukaryota; kingdom Metazoa; phylum Chordata; class Mammalia; order Rodentia; family Muridae; genus Mus; species Mus musculus. The sequence continues at coordinate 42,043,662 of NC_000086.7, read as the reverse complement.
GCTGGCCTCGAACTCAGAAATCCGCCTGTCTCTGCCTCCCAAGTGCTGGGATTAAAGGCGTGCGCCACCACCGCCCGGCTCAGTGTAGTCTTTAACTATGTAGCTGTGGCTGTCTTTTAACTCCTTCTCCTCCTCCGTCTGTTCCCCCCAGTGGTAGGATTCGTATGTGTAGTGATGGTACTACACGATGCTAAGCCATCTATGTGATTGTATACCTTAGGACGTCTTTATATACCCTTTAGGAATATTAAGAATAGACCTCAGGCCGGGCAGTGGTGGCACATGCCTGTAATCCCAACACTTGGGAGGCAAAGGCAGGTGGATTTCTGAGTTCGAGGCCAGCCTGGTCTACAGAGTGAGTTCCAGGACAGCCAGGAATACACAGAGAAACCCTGCCTCGAAAAACCAAATTAAAATAAAAGAAGAAAAAAAAAAGAGGGCTGGAGAAATGGTTCAGTGGTTAAGAGCACTGACTGCTCTTCCAAAGGTCCTGAGTTCAATTCCCAGCAACCACATGGTGGCCCACAACCATAGGTAACAAGATCTAGCGCCCTCTTCTGGAGTGTCTGAAGACATCTACAGTGTACTAACTTATAATAAATAAATCTTAAAAAAAAGACTAGACCTCAGACTTTAAGATTTTTGTCTTAAAGAAATTAAAGTATAAAGTATAAAAGAAAAAAAATACAGATTTGACTGCATTAAAACATTTAAATTCCACATAAGAAAGGTACACAAACAAAGTAAAACGACAGGATATGTACAACACATTAGAGACACATACTTAGCATCCAGAAGAAGAGCTTCAAAATATAAAAAATGTTAAAAGACAAACAACCCAATCAAAAGCCAGCAATGTGATTAAAAAATACACAGAAGGAAGGCCTACCCTAAAATGTGTTCAGGTTTACTAGTAAGCAGAACAATGCAAAATTCACACAATAAATGGAAGAGAAATGAAAATCTATGTCCTCAAAGGGGGTTACAAGAACGATGAGGTGGGCCAGCTAGATGGTTCAGTGGCTAAAATAGCTTACTGCCAAGACTGGTGATCAGGGTTTAATCCCTGGAACCCCCATGGTGGAGGGAGGGAGGGAGGGAGGGAGAGAGAGAGAGAGAGAGAGAGAGAGAGAGAGAGAGAGAGCTAATCCTCACAAGTTAGTCTCTGATCTGTATATGCAGACAAACTGGTGTACACATACTGACACAGATGAATACACACATGAAATAAATGGATTTTTACAAAAAGAATGATAAGCAGCTTCATTTATTATACTGTAAAACTAAAAAGAGAAGCGTGTCCATCACTGGGAAAGCAGATAAACAACCTGGAATATTCATATAGTAGGATTCTTCTCAACAGTAAATGGGCATCAATTCCTGAGAGATGTGACGACCTCGACAAATCTCAAAAACATTACACCGTGTGAGAGAAACTATACACAAAACAGTCCACAGTATCCAAAACAGGAAAAAGATGGTGTTCAGCAGGTCGAGGTCTTGAAGACCAGGAAGGACTTCAAGGTTAGTTTCAACTACAGAATAGGTTCAAGAACAGCCTCGGCTACAAGAGACCCATTCTCAAGAAAACAAAAAGGGGAAGGGGGTGACTCAGCAGTTAAGAGTACATACTGCTCTTACTGAGGACCTAGGTTTGGTATTCAGCACTCAAAATGGGGCTATAAGTCTAGCTCTTGCTCTCTCTCTCTCTCTCTCTCTCTCTCTCACATACATTAGTATATATATATATATATATATATATATAACTAAAAATAATAAGATAAATACATTCAAAAGCTAAAATAAAAACAAAATACTGGTTGCCTAATGAAAGTTGAGTTAGGGAACTTTCTGGAAGGAATGATTTATATATATATATATATATATATATATATATATATATATATATATATATATAAAGAGAAAGAAAGAAAGAGGAGGGAGGGAGAGAGAAGAGTATGTGTATGTATATATTTTGATATTGATATTCACTATATAAACCCATATGACAGTATATAGATATAGAATATCTTATATAGCTCAGGATGGCCTCAACTCATGATTTAATAGGATGACCTTGAATTCTTGATCCCCTTGCCTCTGTACCCTACATGCTGGATTGTAGTCTTGCTCTACCATGTCTGTCTTTTTATTTGTTTGGAACAAGATCTTAGGGTAGAGACTGAACTGGCCTTGAGTTTGTGATCCTACTGCCTCAGCCTCTGTAGTGCTGGGATTGCAGGTGCAAATAACACACCCAACTTTATCTTATACCTGCATTTAGGGATAAAATGTATTGATGTTTGGCAAAGTGGCATATACCTGTAATTCTAACACTCAGATGGCAGTGGATTCCAAGCTAGCCAGGGTTACATGCCAAAACACTATCTTAATCTGACAAAGGAGGGAGAGAATGTAGCCCAGCTGGTAGAGTGCTTGCCTAACATTCACAGAACCATGGATCCCAACCCTAGCAAGTATAAACCTCTGTAATGTTAACACTTGGCAGGCACAGACTGAAGGATCAGAAATTCACTACCTGCATTCAAAGTTTACACGTGTCTAAGAGTTCATGTAGTAAAATACTGAGAGATGTGACGAGATATAAGCTCACATCATTAGAGTGGCAGACACAAAATCCAACAGCACAAAGCTTTGATGATACAGGGAAATGCAGTGGCAAAGCTGCCCTGGAGGGTACGTCAGCAATATCTAGTGATGCTGAAGGTGTTCAGACTTTAGGGTTTACAAAGTGCATCTCAGAATATGACACACAACTTCATGTTCCCAAAGAAACATATACAGAAATGTTTATTGCAACTTAGTTTGCCCCACTGACACCAATTTCAAAACCTTTCGAGGGGCCATTGGCATCACATACTTATCATCCCAGCACATTGTGGGCAGAGGCTGGAGGTGGGCAAGGACATTCTAAGCTGCATAGCAATTTGGAGGCTGGACCAGTGCTGTGTGGACTGTGCCTGCCTCATAAAACCCAAACAATACTCCAAAACAAAGCATTTGAGCGTATTTATTTATTTATTTATTTATGTGTGTGTGCTCGTGCGTGCACATGCTTTTTTTTTTTCTATTTATTTATTTATTTATTTACCCTTAGTTTCTTATTCATCCCCAAGATCTAAACAACTTTAAAAGTCCCACAGTCTTTACATATTAAAAGTTCAATCCGCAGGGCGTGGCGGTGCAGTACTAGGGGCCAGAGAGATGGCTCATTGGTTAAGAGAGCTTGCTGATCTTGCAGAGGACTTGAGTTTAGTTCCCAGCATCCATGGCTGTCTATCACAGTCCCCTATAACTCCAATTCCAGGGCCTCTGATGGTTTTTGACCTCTGAGGGCTCTTCCATACCTTTGTACATGCCCCCACATAGACACATAAAGATGTGCATATTTATAGATTAAGGATAGGAGGTAGAGAGATTTCTCAGTATTTAAGAGTATTTGCGGCCCGGCGTGGTGGCGCACGCCTTTAATCCCAGTACTCGGGAGGCTGAGGCAGGCGGATCTCTGAGTTCAAGGCCAGCCTGGTCTACAAAGTGAGTTGCAGGACAGCCAGGGCTACAGAGAGAAACCCTGTGTAACTCCAGTTCTAGGTGATCTGACACCCTCTTCTGATCAGGAAAACATTGGGTGCTCATACATATATGCAGAGAAACACTCACACACATAAAAGAAGACAAAAATGAATATAAACAATTTTAAAGTAAGAATAAAACTTTTAAAACAATCTAAATACAAAAGTATTTGAAAATGGATCATAGACTTATGCGATTTGTTAAAAAAAAAAAAAACTAGCATGAAAGAAAAATTGATGGTCCTTAGGTATGCTGTTGACTTTTTACTAATATTCTTTTGAGTTTTATTTGTTTTTATTTTATGTATGTGGGTGTTTTGCATATGTCTGTGCACCATGTGCATGCAGTGACCACAGGGGCCTGAAGAGGGCGCTGTATCATTTTGGAACAGACCACAGTGAGCTAGCTGCCACGTGGGTTCCCTGAATCGAACTCAGGCCTTCTGGAAGAGCAGTCAGTGTTCTTAACTGGTGAGCTCTCTATCCAGCCCCGCTACTGACTTTTTTTTTTTTTTTTTTTTTTGGTTTTTCGAGACAGGGTTTCTCTGTATAGCCCTGGCTGTCCTGGAGCTCACTTTGTAGACCAGGCTGGCCTCGAACTCAGAAATCCGCCTGCCTCTGCCTCCCGAGTGCTGGGATTAAAGGCGTGCGCCACCACCGGCCGCTACTGACTTTTTAGATAGAAAAATCATAGTCCATGAAAGATCTAACTGAAGCTAAGATGTCTGTCTGCCTGAGCCTGGTGTCACGCGGTTATAATGCCAGCTACTTAGAAGGTTGAAACAGGAGAATCAGAATTTCAAGTCTGCTTGGGCAACATTTGGAGACCCTGTCTTGAGACAGAAAAAGAAAAGAGGCCTGTGGCATAGCTCAGTGGCAAAATGAGGGCGCTTGCCTGGCATGTGCGAAGTCCTAGGTTCAATCCCAACGCTTCAATAAACAAGACCAAAACCCTTCTGTTCTGCAACAGGGTCCAGAGAGTAAGACAAGTTGAAGAAGAGGAGGAAATATTTGTAAAGAAAAAACGGAGGGGGGTGAGACTGAAATCGAGAGCCACACTATGCAATGAACTCCGGGATAGAAGCAAATGGATTTCTAAGAGTTCCAGAGTTCCAGGCCGGCCATAGAGAGGCCCTGTCAAAAAAAAAAAAAAAAAAAAAAAAAAGCTGTGTGGTGAATTGGTGGCGCATGCCTTTCATCTCTGCACTTGGGAGGCAGAGGTGGGCAGATGTCTGAGTTCAAGGTCAGCCTGATCTACAAGAGTGAGTTCCAGGGCAGTCAAGGCTACACAAAGAAATCTTGGCCGGGCGATGGTTGCACATGCCTTTAATCCCAGCACTTGGGAGGCAGAGGCAGGTGGATTTCTGAGTTTGAGGCCAGCCTGGTCTACAAAATGAGTTCCAGGATGGCCAGGGCTGCAAAGAGAAACCCTGTCTCGAAAAACCAAAAAAAGAAAAAAAAATCTTGTCTTGAAAAACAAAACAAACAAACAACAACAACAAAAAAAAAATCAACTGTATGAGATTAACAGCTCAACTCAAAACGGATCACAGACCTGAATGCTACTAGCCAAGGACGAGGACAGACAAGTGCTAGAGCAGGATGGAACGACAGACATTGTACTTCACATGTAGTGCAAGTGAAATGTAACCAAGCACGTTTTAAAACTGTCAAAGCCCAGAGCATGGAGAGCATCAAAGGCTGGCAGGGATGAGTGGGAGTGTGAACTTTCTCCATCATTGCTGATGCCAACGCAGAATAGTACAGGGATGTGGACGGCTGCAAGTCTTGTTGCCTGTGGTGGGAAACTGGGCCAAATGTTTTCTTGGCCTCTTGTTCAAAAACTTGGGAATAGGGCTCACACGGATTTACAAAAGAAGCAAGACAACATTTTGTATTGAGCAAACCAATAATAGAGATTAAAGGAAGATACCCGCTGTCAAGACTGAGATGGCCTGGAGTTCCTGCTGACATGGCTCAGTAGTTAGGAACACTTGCTGCTCTTACAGGAGACCAAGGTGTGGGTCCCAGGCTCAGAACTGTTTGTAATTTCAGTCCCCAGGGGATCTGATGTTCTCTTCTGCACATACATAAATTCTGATAAGACACTCATAAAATAAAAATTTAAAAATGTTGGCATCAGGCCACATGGGTGAGGATACCCAAGGGCCCTAATTGTTGTTCAGAGCTTCCTTTTATGGGGTTCAAGAGAAAGGAGCGTTGGCTACTAGGGAACATAGTTTGGTTGACTCTCTATTTTGATTGCTAGATAAAGTTAAATAATAATTTCTCTGTGGTGTGTGTCCCTTCCCATAATACATCCTAGTTTAATCATATGCACACCCAATTGTACATGGGTACAAGATGGTAAGTAGAGAATTCTCCCTAGAAATGTTACTAGAGGACTCAGTTTTGCCTTACATGTACCCAAACCCAGTTCACACTGGCCTCATCCTTCTGTTCTCTATACCTAAACATGCTCAGAATACACTTGCATAGAAACTGTCCAAATTTGACTGTTACCACTTCTCCCATTGTTGAGAGACAGGAGTGCCTGTTGCCTGATACAGGAGTCAGGGTTCAGTTCTGAAGGTTCTAGATACACTGGAGAAGGTTGTGAGTGTATACTAAGTGCAGGCAGAGGAAGTAGGGTTGCCAAGGGCAATCTGACAAGGGAGGGCTGTGTGTATAACTCAAAAGCAAACGGAGGTCCCAGGGTACTAAACTATCTCCCGTGCTTGGGTCCTTCAGTTACCTATAAAACTAAACACTGTTCTACCGTGTAACTCAGCAGTCATGGTCTTCCGACATTTACCCAAATGGACTGAAAAAGGATGTCCACACAAAAACTGCTCATGCATGTTTAAAGCAGAGCTGTTTTAAAAATTGTGTCTTGAACTCTTTACGTAGCTGATGATGACTTTGGACCCCGATCCTCCTTCTATGCCCACCTCTGAAGTGCTCAGATGGAAGACCTGTATCACTGTACCTAGCCTTAGGAGGGAGCGTTTTTCATAACTTCCAGAAAAATCTTGGAAGCCACTTAGATGCCCTTTAGTTGGTAAATGAATAAACAAAATCCAGACAATGAGCTATTCTTAGCACTAAAATTAAATAAGCTACCAAACCATGGAAAGACATTGCAGAGCTTGAAATGAGCAGTATTCTGTGTAAGAAGGCAGCCTGAAAGGACTTGCATGCCTGCAACTAGGTGACTCTGTGGAAGAGGCTAAATGAGTGTGGGAGTGAAAGGTCACTTAGCCCATGATGAGTTGGTGACAGAGACAAATAGGAAGAGCATAGAAGATTTTAAAAGCAATGAAACTATTGTGCATGACAGCAATAATAATTGGACCATGTCACTATTTTTTCCCACTGACATTGAGTCAAGAATGAAGCTTCAGGTGGAAATAGCAACAGTCTCCAGGATGGAGGATGACTCAGAGTTTGTCAATCAGTCCTGCCTCGGACACAATTAATGCCTGGTTATATGGACTCTGTAAAGTTTACACTCAAGACAAGGCAGAGCCAAGCCATTTAGTATATTAATGTCTACAAAGATGCGAGTCAATTCTAGGTTTACATATTTTAAATATACAGCAAAAGTAAGAGTCAACTTAATGCCATCTCCCTGTGACCCCTGCCCGCCATCCTAAAGGCATTTATAGTAAAGTGGAAAGGGCCAGAAGGCTGCAGCCTGAACCATGAGGGGCGCTTCTTGGGGTGGGGGGGAATGTCAATTGAAACTATGTTTGGGGGGATCATATTCGGTGACTTTATATTTTATGGAATATCCATTTACACAAATTTGAACTTTGTAGTCACACAGAACTTTTTTTTTGTTTGTTTTATTTTGCTTTGTTTCTTTTTTCAAGACAGGGTTTCTCTGTATAGCCCTGGCTGTCCTGGAACTCACTTTGTAGACCAGGCTGGCTTCGAACTCAGAAATCCACCTGCCTCTGCCTCCCAAGTGCTGGGATTAAAGGCGTGCGCCACCACTGCCCAGCTCACACTGAACTGTTGTTTTATGAATATACATATTCTACATGAAAGTAGTTTTGCGTTCTGCAGAGACAGGGCAGCAACCGCCATTTCTCATCAGAACCTGGGAAGCAAAAACAAACACTCACAAAACCAACCAACCAACGCTACCACCAACACAACAAAAACTGCCTTATGCCATTTTCTTAGGAGGCAGAGGACAAGGTCTTCTGTCAAACTCAGGTGGGGTATGGGTCCAACGTTTGCTTATGTGGGTACCTACAAGGTTAGGGCAGTGTGAGAGAGTAATTTCCCTACAACCCTATTTCTTTTTATCATTATTATTATTATTATTATTATTATTATTATTATTATTATTTTGGTTTTTCGAGACAGGGTTTCTCTGTATAGCCCTGGCTGTCCTGGAACTCACTCTGTAGACCAGGCTGGCCTCGAACTCAGAAATCCACCTGCCTCTGCCTCCCAAGTGCTGGGATTAAAGGCGTACGCCACCACAGCCAGTTTCTTTTCATCATTATTAATTATGGCCTGGAGAGATGATGGCTCAGCATCTTGTGTTCTGTTCCTAGCACATACATGGTGGTTCACAACTACCTGGAAGTTCTCCAAGTACCAGGTACACATGGGTGCACACATAAATGTAACTCAGAACACTCATATGCATACAAACAGCTAAAGAAGTTTTAAACCATTAACTTGAAAGGCAGTTTTGCGCAGGGAATACTGACAACTTTCACCCCTCACTTCCTTATCTCCCCACAGAAGCTTTCTGGCTCTTTCATGACTCTTTGTTTTGTGATCCACTGGGATTAACCAGGGCTTTCAGGGCTGACCTCGGATTTGAGGTATCTCTTGAAGCCTGGTGGACTTGGCAATAGGTACACAATTAAAGATGCTGGCTCTCCTGTTGGAAGCCGCCCTCACATTTGCCATTATAAGATGGCGCTGACAGCTGTGTTCTAAGTGGTAAACATAATCTGCACACGTGCAGGGGCAGTTTTCCCGCCATGTGTTCTGCCTTTCCCGTGATGACAACTGAGCCGATGGGCTGCAGCCAATCAGGGAGTGATACGTCCTAGGCGAAGGATAACTCTCCTAAATAGGGACGGGGTTTCGCTTTCGTTTTTTGGGTTTGAGTTTTGCACTCTTGCTCCTGAAGATGTAAGCAATAAAGTTTTGCCGCAGAAGATTCTGGTTTGTTGTGTCTTTCCTGGCCGGTCGTGAGAACGCGGGTAAGACTCTCCTTCTTCCAGGGTCTTGTCAATAAATAGCCAGTATTTCATAGGTAAAGAGTGAGGTCCTGAGAGCCCCTCCTCCTTCCTTGACTCACTGAGAGGGCTTGTCTTGTATGTATCCACTACAAGTAACTAAGTTGTCAGTCAATAACTGGAGCAGTTGTATACAATCTAAAGACTGGCACTTCATATCCCTTCATCTTAGCTGCCAGCTATTCCAGACTTCCTGTCCCCCTTTCCACAATGCTCCTTGAGCCTTGCAAGGGATTATATGTCTTCTTTAGAGTCGTGTCCACAACAAGCCTATTTCTTAATTGTTGATAGTAAGGACAGCAGAAGTCTTGGGTGGAAGGAAGGATGCAGCCCTCCCTCACTACAGCATGATTTGCAGGAAATAGGAGAAGTTTTGGGGTAACGGGCTGTTAGTTCTTAGCGTCTTTATGTTGCTGTAGAAATTGATTTGCTTCCTCTAGCCACCACGTCATTGTCAAGAGAGAGAGAGAGAAGGAATTAATGGTAACTTGACAACTTTGGCCTTTGCAGTCTGATGCTTTCCGTTTTTGTTATTTTGTTCTTTCTGGAGGACAGGTTTCCCTTTCTCAATCAACGCCTCCGGATTTTCTCAGAAGGCTTTAGGCTGGTGTGTAGCTGAGTGGTAGAGTCTTGTGCTTAGCATATGAAAACACTAGGCATTCCGTTCTCAGCACCAAAAGAAAACGTTGAGAAGAGATCTTTTCTGTGTGAGGGAAAGAGCTCTTAAAAAGTGGTTGGGCGTTACCAATGGTTACAGCCACGTCTCTGTCCAGATAGAGCAGACTAAATCAATATTTCCTCTTCAGAATGCTGTCTGAACAAGGCCTATTCCTGTTTGGGTATGCCACATGTTATAAGACATTAGGAAAAATTAAGGCTAACATTCACAAAGTCAATAACCCACAGGAAACCTGTGGATTGCTTAAAAATAAAATAACCTGTTGGAAGCCTGAAAAAAAAAACGCCAACGTTAAAAAAATACTAGGCACTTGGGAAATTAAATATGCAGCTTAGTTAGCTGCAGAGTCAAAGAAGCTATTGTAAAAAGGAAAAAAGATGTCTTTCAAAAATGGAACTTGAGTTTCTGACGGGGAGAATGGGAGATTAGAGGAACGTGGCAGCTTGGATACTAAGGGAAAATACATGAACTCAGAAAAGAATGATGACTCCTTTGCTAGGGACTCTAATTCTTCTTTCTGAAACACAGCTGAGAAAATGCCAGCTAGAAAATCAGTGGGATTAAAGAGATGACAAGGGGATGGGATGTGTGGCCACGGGCTGGGAGGTGGTGTTTTCAGGTTGCTGGTGGCTTAAATGAAAGGGCTGAGATAAAGCCTTGTGAGAGGTGACTGAGTAAACACGTCTTATCTTTCCTTCTCTCGCAGCCTATACTTTCTCCTAAGGGGACCAGGGACAGGACAGGGACAAATAATTGCGTCCTTGTACTTTACCCCTTGCTGGTGCTGGATCGGACCATCGACTAGGCCACGGCTGCCTAGAAGGGTTTAGCTGTGGGAGGCTGCCACCTGGTGGTCAGATATGGGAGGTGCAGAAGAATTCATAGGGGCCTCCTACCTTTTTTGTTTACTGGCCATCTAATGTGAGCTGTTTGCTTAAAGGAATTATCTCATTTAAATGTCATGACACATAATCACACCTATCACTCCAGCACTCAGGGAGCTGAAACAGGAGGATTGCTTAGAGTTCAGACCTGAGCTAGAATATGACACCTTTAATTAAAAAAAAAATGGAGGAGGTTGGAAATACAGGTCAGTTGGTAGAACGCCTGCCTGTCATGCATAAAACCTTTGGTTCAATACCCAATACTTCAGAAAACAGGTGTGATGACATACACCTATAATCCCAAGGCTTGGAAGGTAGAGGCAGGGTCAGGAGTTCAAGGTCATCCTTGGCTACTTCAAGACTAGCCTGGGCTATAGAGGACCATGCCTCAGAAAACCAAAAAGTAGAAATAAATACCAAACAAAAAATCCAATAAAATTAATTAATTAAAAAAATAAGCCTGTCTCATAGCAATCGTAGTAGGCTTGGTGGGTGAGACCTGGCATGCCAATCCTTGGGAAGCAGAAAGAGAACTGCCTTGAGATCCAGGCTAGCCCAGATGACAGAGCGATACTCTTGTATCCAAAACCAAACCAAACCCCCCCAACAATCTCTTACTGTGGGTATCACTGTCACTTGATACATGAATGATCTATATTAAACTGTTAAGGTAATTAAAGTTATTAGTATATAGCTCAATTGCTATAATGCTTGTCTAGCATGCTTGAGAGGGGCAAGAGAAGTGCCTTTTATTTAGGGCTATATGAAGATGAAAAGGATGAGAGAAGAACTGTCACCAGTGAAATGATGTCTAAAAAGAAGAGGAAGGAGTCAGGATCCATCAGCATAGAGGCTGTAGTTGTACAGATAAAATCCAAGTCATAACTGTGGTTAACTTTCCTTGGGAATGGTGGAGTTTGCAAAGTGGGGAGTACCTTTAAAAGGCTGAAAGGTAAAAAGCCCTCTGTAGTAAGCTACCGTTTGAGTCTTGACAATTAAAAGATGGGTGTGTGTGCACATGCTAGAGGTGTTACTATATGCCTGGGTATGTGATGCTAGGGACCCAGCCCAGGGCTTAGTACCAGTGAGGCGGGATCCAGGAGGAAGTGAGGAAGGCAGAGTCATGAACTTGGAAAACAGACTCTGCACCAGCAAGTGGCAAGGTACAGGTCTACTTGACTGAGCAGCAACAAGCATTTCTTTGTTTTGTTTTGTTTTGGCTTGTTTTTTTTTTTTTTTTTTTTTTTTTTACACAGCCATTGGTCCAATGGGGAATCAACACGAGCTCTGGAATAGCCAACCATCCACTGGAACTATGGGGAGGTTCCAGGCTGCCAGCACCAGAGGACACTTCCATAAAGCCAGCGGAAGCAGCCACCGCCCTATTCCCGGCCCATTCTGGGGTTCCACTAGTTTGCAAGAATCCTCTATTTTGTGGCACACTGTATGTCAGTGGACATGGACACTGATACTCTTAAGGCAGTATGGAACCTCCCTCACTGTCCGCAGAGCCATCGCACACGCAAGGTCCATCCTTAGCCCTGCTCAGCAGTTCTTTGGATGGCAGCTCCGATCTTCCTTGGAAGCTTGTTGTTTTCTTTTATAATCCCTGTCTCTCATTTTCCTTCATGTAAACATGTGTGTGTGTGTGTCTGCTGGGAATAGAACTGAGAGCTTTGCACATGCTAGGCAAGTGTTCAGTCAGGGTTTTAGTTGTTGTTGTTATTCTTGTTGTTTTGTTTTGTCAGCTTTGCAGGAGGAATCTGGGAAGAGGAAACCTCAGTTGAGCAAATGCCCCCATCAGGCTGGCCTGTAGGGGACTTCATGAATTTTCATGAATGATGTTTGGTGGGAAAGAGCCCATTCTACTGTGAGTATTGCCCCCACTGGCTAGTGGGCCTGGATGGTATAAGAAAAGCAACTGAGAGAGCTATGAGGAGTGAGCTACTTGGTAACATTCCTCCATGGCCTCTGGTTTAGTTCCTGGGTCCACGTTCATGCCTTGAGTTCCTGCCCTGACTTCCTTTAATGATGGACTTTAGACTATAAGATGAAATAAAACCTTTGCTCCCCAAGTTGCTTTTAGTCATGGTGTTTGCCACAGCAACAGAAAGGAGACCAAAACAACATGTGCTGTACCACTGAGCATATCTACACCTTCTTAGGCATCTCTTTTTAAAAATTTAAATAAGATTTATTTTTCTATGTATGAGTGGTCTTCCTACATGTATGTGTGTGTACCATAAATCTGCCTTTTTGTCCCCAGAGGTCATAGGAGGGCATCAGATCCTCTGGAATTGAAGTAACAGCTGCTTGTGAGCCACCATGTGGATGCTGAAAACTGAACCCAGGTCCTCTGCAAGAGCAAGAAGCGTTCTTAACCACTGAGACATCTCTCTAGCACTTTAAACATCTCTTGTCACCCTTAAAGGTTCCATTAACCCCCCCCCCTCTCTCTCCTCTGTTTCTGGATCTGCTCATTTGACATTTTTCATAACTGCAATAAATGAAACAAAACAATTGAAAGCCCATAGAGATCTTGAAGTAGATAACCTGAAGCAGCTTTGTTGGTTGGCCTTGTTCTTCTTGTTCTTTTCCTGTAGGATAAAGGATGTAATTGTTGGCTGAAATTGAAGGACTAATTCATCCATAAAAGGTTAGTGTGCCCACCAAATGAGAGAGCAGATATGAATCAGCAAGCATAATGCATGGCTGAATAAGGCAGAATGTTGACAAAGTGTCCCATGTCCATTGGACTTGGTGCTACATAATTGTAGTCCCAGCACTTGAGAGGCTGAAGCAGGAAAACTGAGGCGATCCTGAGCTACATATCAATATACCATTACAAACACCCAAAGCAGGCCTTGTGGAGAGCTTAAAGTCCTGGTTGGGCATGGCTATAGTAGAGGCAACTTACAAAGGTTGGTCAAGGCTCTATAACTGAGAATGTGGAATGGGTGGAGCAGGGGTGGTAGACATGGGTCCTAGGCAGGGATAAGTGAACAGACAGAAGCAGCCATCTGAGAAAGCAAAAACCCATTAGCCACAAAAGCTTATGCAAAGCACCGAGGTCTATTCCATGGATTAAATAGCCAGTTTAAAGAAAAGCACAGATGCTGGCCAAGTACTTCCTAACCAGGTTGCTTTAGTCCCTAGATAGGTCTTTGAGAGCCATCCATTATGATCCGTTACAGAATCTAGAAGGTCTCACTTTGGTCCAGGGTCTAGGCAGTATGATTAAGTCTCTTACATAAATCAGTAAATAGGAAAAGGAAAGAGGGGAAATGAGGACAGTTGGTGATCAAGAAGGAGAACTGGTTGAAGGACTTTAGGATAATAGACGGCCTAGTTTTCACTGTGAGTAGAAGCACATGCCTGAAATAAGCACTTGGAAGGTGGAGACAGGGGGTACAGGCCAGCCTTGATTACCTAGTGGGTTTCAGGCCAACAGTGTACATGAGACCCTGCCCCCTAGTTGAAAAAGGGGGCATATCTGAGGACGGGAGAGATGGCTCAACAGTTAAGAGAACTTGCTGCTCTTGCAGAGGACCAAGTTTTGATTCTCATCACCCACATAGTGTCTCACATCACCTCTAATTTCAGTTCCATTGGACTCTATGCCCTCTTCTGACCTCCATGGACATGCAAGTGGTCCACATACTACATACATTAGAAAAACATTCAGGGGCTGCCGAGATGGCTCCGTGGTTAAGAGCACTGACTGCTTTTCTGAAGGTCCTGAGTTCAAATCCCAGCAACCACATGGTGGCTCATAGCCATCCGTAATGAGATCTGATGCTCTCTTCTGGAGTATCTAAAAACAGCTACAGTGTACTTACATAGAATAAAATAAATAAATATTTAAAAAAGAAAGAAAAGCATTCAGATAAAATAAAAGAAATATACTTTTTAAAGATTTATTTCTTATTTTTATTTAAGTACACTGTAGCTGACTTCAGACACACCAGAAGAGGGCCTCAGATCTCATTATGGGTGCATGGTTGTGAGCCACCATGTGGTTGCTGGGATCTGAACTTAGGACCTTCAGAAAAGCAGTCAGTGCTCTCAACCACTGAGCCATCTCTGCAACCCAAAGAAGTATTTTAAAATGAGGGATTTTGTGTGTGTGTGTGTGTATGTGTGTGTGTGTGTTAGTTGTGAAGCAAAAGAAGGGAGAGGGTTTTGTAGGTTAGCCTATGATAGTAAGAAAGAAAGAAGGAAGCTAGGGGTCTGGAAGGTCCTGAGTTCAAATCCCAGAAACCACTTGGTGGCTCACAACCATCTGTAATGAGATCTGATGCCCTCTTCTGGTGTGACTGAAGATAGCTACAGTGTACTCACATACATAAAATAAATATTTCTTTCTTTTTTTTTTTTTTTAAAGAAGGAAGCTAGGTTTGATGATACAGGCTTTTTTTTTTTTTTAAACTCTACCTACTCAAGAGGCAGAGGCACGCGGATTGTAAGTTCAAGGCCAGACTTGGCAATTTATCGAGAGCCAGTCTCAAAATAAAAAGTAAACAGAAGTTGTGGGATACGCTCTGTATTAGAGAGCTTCACTTAGCTGGCAGGAAGCTCTAGGTTGATTTCTCAGTACCAGGGCTTGGAGGAGGGAGTGAGAGAGTGAATATGGCAACAAAACTGATGAAAGTCCATTATTTAAATATATGGGAGCATCGCACTGAAACACATTATTTGGTACAATTACTATATGCTGACACAAATGTTGGAGAAAATATCATATCTAGGGCTGGCAAGATGGCTCAGTACAGGAAAACTTTAAAAACAAACGAAAATGAAGAAACAAAAAAGCTTGGTGGGGAAAAGAACTTGCTGGCAAGGGCTTAGTCCAATGCCTAGGACTCATTTGGTGGAAGGAAAGAAGCAGCCCCTACCCGTTGTTCTCTGCCCTCCATATGTGTGCTTTGCCATGCATGCCCACACGCATAACAGATACAATACAGTCAAATCAAAAGATCTCTCTACGTGGATAGAGAGGTGCCTAACTTACATACGTAAAATCTGGAAGTTTACTTCTAAATATGAACACTCGAAATCTGTAAATTAAGTACTTATAATTACTGTGGCAAGGGAGAAGCCTGCAGAAGAAGTCAGAGTATCTGATTTATTTATTAAAAAAAAAATGACCAGAGAGCAAAGAAGTCATTGTTTCAGAGGCCAGGGCACAAATTCCAAAGACAGGGTTTGCGAATGGATTTGGATTCAGTATTCTAAGACGGCAAGCAACTTAATGGGGAGAGATGTGCAGCAAAGTGGAGGCGTTACTCAGAGCTGGGCCCATGCCCCTGGGCAGGCTCAAAACACAAGACTACACACATGCCAGGGTGGACCTCTGGATCCACCCTACTGGCTGAAGTAAGTGAGAAGTTAAGTACGTAAGTCAGAGGTATGACAAGAACTTCATCTGACCCGGTGGAGGCACATGAGGAGACAGCCTTCCACTCAGGGCTCTGTGTATGCTTAAGCAGACCATCAAGTCAACCTCAGTCCTCCACAGATGCTGTCCTCTGGGCTCCTCGCTGTGGTCTTCAAAGCTCCCTAGATCACACAACTTGTGCAGCCTGTATCTGCCCACATGTCTCCCATCACCCAACAATAACCTGGCGATTCCTCTCTGCCACAGTGCGTCAAGGTGATGATCCTGGTGAGCCAACATTCTTACTCATGAACAGGAACCCCTGTCACTCACCCCAAGTCCCCGAGGACACAGCTACACAGACCTGGGCTCCTCTCCAGCCAGAGGCCTGTGTGTTAGAAGACCCAGAGGGGAGTGGGTAGCTATGACCTGCACAGGCAAGTCCTGGGTTCCCACAGACTGACCTGCAGGAGAGGACACACAGGCCAACACAGTGTGTGCAGAGCTGAGGGGGAGGAGACAAGAGGGGCTGGGAAATCAGGACTGCGCCCCAAAAGTGGCAGGCATCAAGGGCCCTGTCTACTCCCTCCATGGAGGCAGTCACTGTGAGCTGAATTGGCTTAGATGCGTGGGTGCAGCCTTAGCTATCATGAGAGGCCTGGAGGGCCCTTGAAGTCCTGCTGATAATGAAGGTAATTTGGCAGGCTTGAGGGAACAGGGATGCCCTGGAGGCTGGGGAAAGTACAGTTAGCTGTAGCTCAAATGGTAGGGGTGACCCTCCAGTTCCATATCAAGTGATGGCTTCTGAATGCCCAGAGCAGAGAAGCCAGAAGCCAGGTCTCTCCCTCTCTCTCTGAGCAGTGACAGGGAGATGCCCCATCACAGGGAGACACAGGGCAACCTTACCAGCTCTCTTAGGCCTGGAGAATAACCCAGGCTACAGGAGAGTCAGGCTTTGCCTTTCAAACACCAGCATAAGACAGGCATGGTGACCCAAGCCTGTAATCTCAGCACTAGAAAGGCTGAGGGGGGAGGATCAGGAGGTTAAGGCTAGCCTGGGCTACAGAATGAGACCTGGTCTCAAAAACCCAGCAACAAAAGGAGATCAGGGAAATCTGTGCACACAGGGACATTTGGTTCCCCTCTAGGTGACATTGGAGAGCCTGACAGTTGTCAGAGCAGAAGAAGCTCAGGAGGCCTGGCTCTGAGGAATAGCCTAGCAGTGTGTGGCTTGGGACCATGAGCCTAGTCCTACCTAGAGGTGCATCAGCTTGGGACCTATTCTGAGAGGACTCACCCTGGAGTACTTTGTGTCTGCTCTGCTTTGAACAACACCTTGTTGAAGTGCAGTGAGGATAATGTTTCCAGTAACCTGTTTGAAAGGTCTGTATTTAAATGCAAAAATCTTCTTTCTTTGTTTCTTTCTTTGTTTCTTTCTTTCCTTCTTTGATTCTTTCTTTCCATCCCAATCTCTGCCCCTCCCTCCAGCTTCCTCCCTCCCCCTCTGCCCTCCCCCTTCATCTCTGAGAGGGTGGGGCTTCCCCTGGGTATCCATCTCCCACCCTGATGTGTCAAGTCTCTGCCAGAGTAGGTGCATCCTCTTCCAGTGAGTCCAGATAAGGCAGCCATGGAGACTGAGCTGCTTGTCTGCTACATAGGGCGTGGGGCGCTCTTGTTCTAGTCCATGTATGTTCTTTGGCTGGTGGCTCAGTCTCTGAGAACTCTCAGGGGTTCAGATTAGTTGACTGTTGGTCTTTCTGTGGGGTTCCCTTCCCCTTCAGGGCCTTCAGTCCTTCCCCCAGCACCTCCATGAGTGTTCCTCCATCCAGTGTTTGGCTGTGAGTCTGTGCATCAGTCTGAGGCAGCTGCTGGGTGGAGCCTCTCAGAGGACGGCTAGGCTAGGCTCCTGTCTGCAAGCATAACAGAGTATCATTAATAGTGTCAGGAGCTGGTGCTTGCCCATGGGATGGGTCTCTTGTTGGGCCAGTTATTGGTTGGCCATTCCTTCAGTCTCTGCTCCATCCCTGCATTTCTTTTAGACAGGACAAACTTTGGGTTGAAAGTTTGGTGGGTTGGTTGGTGTCCTCATCCCCTCCACTGGGGCTTCTGCCTTGCTACAGGAGGTGGCCTCTTCAGGTTCCACGTCCCCAAGGTTAGGCATCTTGGCTAAGGTCACCCACATTTACTCCTGGGAGCCTCTTCTATTCCAGATCTCTGCGACTTCCTAGAGATTCTCCCCTCCCTCAACCCAAGGCAGCTGTGGATTTCCATTCATCCTCCTGGCCCTCTCGGCTTCTCTCCCCATACCTGATCCTGCCTCTCCAGTCCCCTCCCCCTCTACTCTCCCACCCAGTTCCTTCTCTTCCTCTGCCTCCTATGACTGTTTTGTTTCCTCTTCTAAGTGTGATTCCAGCACCCTTGCTTGGGCCTTCCTTCTTGTTTAACTTATTTCAATCTGTGGATATCTTAGGTATTCTGTACTTTTTGGCTACTATCTACTTACCAATGAGTACATACCATGTATGTCCTTTTGGATTTAAGTTACCTCACTCAGGATGATGTTTTCTAGTTCCACCCACTACCCTGCAAAATTCACAATGCCCTTGTTTTTAACAGCTGAGTAGTATTCCATTGTGGAAAAAAACCCACATTTTCTGTGTCTGCTCTTCGGTTGAGGGACATCTGGGTTGTTTATAGTTTCTACAGTTCCCTGTATTATGAATAAAGCTGCTCTCTGTAAGGGTCTGGAAATCGCTGAAGGAAGGAAGACCCCAGACTCAGATAGTATGTGAAGATAAAGAGTGTTTATTCTGCAGAACTGTCTAGCATGTAAGCTTTACCATTGTTTCCAGGTGGCAACCCCCACAGAGATGGTTCAGTTCCTCTCATAACAGGACTGCTTAATTGTTTCTGAGATAACAGCAGCCTTCTAAAACTTAGGGCACATTCCAAGGGGTTACAGAAACCATTAACTGAAGGTCATTAAGAAGATAAACACCACTGGACCCCAGGTGCAAAAACAGGAGATAAGATATTGACTGAGTTTGTCAAAACTTCAAGGACCGCTTAGTTATAGTCTAAAACTTTCCATGACCCTGCAAGCGAGTAACAAATGGTGAAAGTTAAGCTCCTGGTGTATGTGCACATAGGCATTCTCTGTTATAACCTCTTATTCAATGTATGACTGAATTTATGTGCATTCTCGTAGTGAGCTTTTTTTTACCATGTGAACATATGCTCTGTGGGTCTTACAAGTACTGAGAACAAAGGGCAGACATAAGTCCCTCTCCACTTTTCTCCCAGAGACTTCAACTTAGAGGAGCACAATTCCCTGTTGAGGCTTTACCTAGCCTCCTGCTGTGTCACTTTTGAGGTGCTAGCCTTAGGTTGGAGCTGTCTGCCTTAAAGCAACTCAGTCAGGCGGATCAGCTGCAGAAGTGAATACCTCACACTCAGGATAGATAGCAAATGGTCCATTGTCGAGTTTCTGGGTGGAGATAAAATGAAAAATGAACTCCTCACTATCAACATGGTGGAGCACAAGTCCATGGGATATGTTGGAGCATCTTTTGGGTATAGCCTGGGTATACCTAGGTCTTCAGGTAGAACTATTGCTAATTTTCTTAGGAATGGCCAGACTGATTTCCAGAATGGTTGTTCAAGTTTGCACTCCCACCAACAATGGAGGAACGTTCCTTTTTTTTAGTTGGTTACGTGCACATTAGGCAACCATTCTACCTCAGACACACATTTCAGGTTTTTGTTTGTTTTTTGTATGTTCAGAATGTTGTGCAGCCATTGTCACTATTTAATTCCAGACTAGTTCATTACCACAAAAACAAACCCTGTATCTCTCCAAGTTTCCTTCCATGCCCTGGCACCTTCTGACTTACTTTTTCTCTTTGTATTTTACTATTAGATACATTTCATATTAGTGAACCATATACTTGATGCCTCAAGGAAGTGACTACTTTCACTTGTGTGTGTGTGTGTGTGTGTGTGTTTATTTTTTCTATTAATGGGATAAAACACCCGGATAAAAATCAACTAAAGGAAAAAAGGGGTTATCCAACTTACAATTATAGGTGCCAGTCCATCGTTGAAGGGAAATCAAGATAATAACTCTTGCAGCTAGTTATACCACGTCCACAGCCAAAAACAGAGAGAAACAAAAGCACCCTTGTTTCTTCCTTGCTCTCTTGCTATTCGGCTAGTGTTTTCTATTCTTACAACCATTCAGGATCCCCTGTCTAGGGAATGGTACCACCCACAATGGATGACTCCTCCAATATCAATAAAGAATCAACACTCTTATCCATAGATGTGCCAAAGACTTCCCTAATCTAGACAATTCCTTAATGATGCTCTCTTACCAGGTGATTCTAGGTTATAGCAAGTTGACATTTCAGGCTAACCAACATAATATGACATGATGTTTTCAAGATTCATCCATGTTGCAGCATATATGACTACTAATTATTTTTATGACTAAATAGTATTCCATTTGCAATTACACTGAATTTTGTTTATCTACTCATCATTTGTTGCCACTTTTTGGTTATTAAGATAATGCTTCTATGAACACTATTATATACTTTAATAGGAACATATGCATTATTTTTCTTGGGCATATACCTAAGAATGAAATTACTTGATTATATGAGAACAACAGTGTTTTGAGGAATGAATGACCAAAAAACTTCTCCAAACTTACTGTACTGTGTCATAGCCACCTAAGCTTTCTTCTTCATTCTTGCCAGCATTCAAAAATTACTAGCATATGCCAGTCAAGTGTCACAGTGGGTTTCATTATGACATCTTTATATACTCTTTCCATGCATTTGGATCATGTTCACTCTCCATTATTTTTTTTCTTTGTCCTTTCTTATTTGTGTCTACCTTTTTTATTTTTATTGTTGCTGTTTGTTCATTTTCTTTTTGAGACTTTGTCTTACCATATAGCCCAGCCTGACCTCAAATTCATATATTCCCCATAGGCATCCCCTTCTATGCACTTCGAGCTCTCTCTCTCTCTCTCTCTCTCTCTCTCTTCCTGTCTCTCTTTGTCTCCCTCTCTCGCTCCCTCCCTTCCTTTCTTGTGTCTGTGTGTATGTTCCTGGTGGTCTGAAGTGCAGTCTTGAGGCTTTGGTTTGTTTTTTATTAATAACTAATGAGTATCTTTTAATATCATTAATACTCATTTTGTCTTCTCTAGAGAAGTGACTTTTCAGATGCCTTGGCCAGTTTTAAATGGAGGTCTTATATTTGTCCAATTCAAAGACTTCTTTAGGTATTTTGGATGACAGAGTATTTGAGCTCATTAGTGGTATGATGACTTGTACCTGGCTTTGCTGCCATCCCTCCCTCCCCCAGGGTTCTAGAGTTAAACTTTAGTGGTTTCAGGTTGCAAACAGAAAGTCCTCCCATAGGACAATTGAAGCTTGCCCCTGGTTTCTTCAGACTCTTGCTAAGCCACAGCCTTTGTCTGTGCTGGGGTTTATATGTTCTTGCTCTATTGATGTTTCCCCTGTAACAACCTTTATGTTTGTAATCACCACCATGTGGATCTACTCTACCTTCAGATAAGAAAGTGTGCCTGTTACCTGTCAATTTTTGGCAGAAGGAGAACTATGGGACGAAGCTACACCAGCACATGAAGAAAACAAGTATAATGTGACACCTAGAAAGAAAGGCCCAAGGTCCATCCAATTCCAAAGCATGCCTCCTCTATAAGGCCTTTCTGCCTGTTCTCAATTCCTGTCACAAAAGCAATCTCCCCCAACCCCTTGACTCAATATGTAGCCTAGCTGAACCAGAGTTCTTTATGTAGACCTGGCCAAGCTTCCAATCCTGAGATCTACCTGCCTCTACCATCCAAGTACTGGAATTACAGGTGTGTGGTTGGCTTCAACCGTCAACTTGGCACAGCCTAGAATGAACTTGGAATAAACCCCAATTGAGGACTTGCTTAAATGAGGTTGGCCTGTGGGATGTGTGTAGGACACTGTCTTGGTTGTTAATTGAAGAGGGAAGGTGACCCCGAAGTAAGGGTGAGTGGCAGTATTTCAGGAACTAGGCCCAGAGCCATTGCCATGGAGAAAGTTAGCTGAATGTAAGCAAGCAGCCAAGCGAGGATGCATTATCCTTTTGCTCTTAACTATGGTTGTGATGTGTCTACCAACTTGAGTTCCTGTCTCCACTTCTTGACTATGATGAACTATCACTTGAAACTATAAGCCAAATAACCTTCCTTTTCCTTTCCCCTAAGTTGCTTTTTGTCAGGACAACAGAAATGAAGCTGGAAGGCTTTTCTTCTTCCTCTCTTCCTCCAGCTCCTCTGTCAGTCCCATTGCCTGGATCTTGCTCCTCCTGCCTCTCCTTCCTGGGGGCCAGGATCACAGGTATCCACATCTGGCTTTCTCCCAATCTCTATGTTGTCACCTTGCCACCTTAAGTACCTAGGTCCCTTACCCCACTATTTTACAATATCCTGGATAAAAACTCAGATCTTTGCCAGTTCTGATGGTGCACACCTTCAATCCCAGCACTCAGAAGGCTGAGGCTTGCATATCTCCGTGAGTATGAAGCCAGCCTGACTTACACAGTGAGTCTCAGGGCAGTTCAAACCACACAGTGAGGCCTGTCTCAAGAACAAACAACTTGGATCTTAGCATTCACCTCTGTGTCCTGCCAGCAGCTCTAAAGAGTCCTCCCTCGCATGCTTGCCCCATGTGGACCTGACAGGAAGTGTGATACTGCAAACTCCGCTCATGACAAGAAAGTGCTGGATACCTTTTCTGGGTCCTAAAATTCCACTCTCTGCCTTTCTCTGCCTCGCCCTGTGTCCTGGGAGCTGACCTTGCCACAATCTGTAGTCCATGAACTCTCTTGATCATGGGCTTCCATTTGGCTTTGCTCTGTGGTAGACAGCATGCAGTGGCATCAGACTGGATGCAGAAAAAAAACAGTCTGAACACTTAGTCTTGCTGTTCTCTTCATGCCCAGCCATGTGTCACATTAACTTTTCCTGGGACAACACGAACAAACATCTAGTCCCATCAAGTAGGGTAGTAATGACAGAGCAAAGAGACCCTTTGACTCAAGCCTAGCTGGGTGAATCACTGTGTTAGGAAGATAGTGTGCCAGAAGCACATACAAACAAGCTTGTGCTTTTCCACGATGTCAGAACTTATTAAATGAAAATAAATGCACAAGGTTTGGAAGGTTTAATGACAGAGAGTTGTCATAAAATCTGCCTACCTTGGTAGCTTGGCAGTGGAAAATGCAGATTACTGTATTCCAGTCTTATTTGCTAATATTAACACTCATCACATAGCCCACAGTACATTCAGTTACTGTGTGTGTGCATGAGCCGGTGCTTGCATGTGTTCCAGAATGAGCCATTAGAGCAGGGTGAGTAAAAAACGTTAAAGCCACAGTGGTCAGGAGAACCCAGAAGTGGGCTGAAAAGTCTGTAGAGAAAAGACAGTGCTGACAGGGAGCTGCTGACAAAACCTGCTGGTGTGTGTTTGACAGTGGCATTGACAACCTGAAAGCAAGGCTGGCTGGCGAGATGGCTCATCGGGTAAGAGCACTCACTAACTGCTCTTCCTAAGGTCCTGAGTTCAAATCCCAGCAACCGCATGGTGGCTCACAACCACTCTTAATGAGATCTGAGGCCCTCTTCTGGTGTGTCTGAAGACAGCTACAGGGTCCTTATGTATAATAATAAATAAATCTTTGGGCCTGAGGGAACAGAGCTGACCCAAGCGAGCAGGGTTGACCGGAGTGAGCAGAGGTCCTAAAATTTAATTCCCAACAATCACATGAAGGCTCACAACCATCTGTACAGCTATAGTGTGTACTCATATACATAAAATAAATAAACAAATCTTTAAAAGAAAAAGAAAGACAAGAAAACTTGAAGGCGAAAAGGCTAAATGAGATTCAGAATCGAAAACTGGTCCAGGCCAGGTCCAGATGGACAAGTGGATAGGCAGACAGTAGAGCAGTCTCCATGAACTGCAATGGGAAAAAGCCATATATAGGATATTAGATGATATCAGATGGGCCACACCATCCCAGCATGGGGTGCCCATCACTTTATGGAGTACAGGTGAAGGAGTTACACCCTTTCCTTGATCTGCTGTGTTTGATAAATTCTTAGGCTTGACTTCCCTGATAAGATTTTAATACACCCAGGTGCCCCTACAGTTTCAAGTCTCCCCAATAAATGTATAGGGTGGTTCCCTTGCTGTTCCCAGGAATAAGTCACTTATCAGTCTGTGCTGGATGGGCGGTGCCTGACAGATGGTGCAGTTTCTGGGTCCACCCAGTGGTTGCAATCTTCCTTCTTCCTCTGAACGGAGTCAAAACCTGCTTGCAAAATGGTGTCTCCTACAGCCATGCCTAGCCTGAAAATTCACTGTTCTATACAATCTGGAATCACTTAGAATTGGGCATAGTCTGTTCTTAACATAGTAAGTTTAGTTTAACTGGGCTACTTACAAGAGAGTAAGTGGTTACCCACAGGAGCATGGACAGTTAATGGCAGGCAGCTATACCACCAAAGGAAATATCTCCTTTCCCCACAACAACTGTTAACTGCTTATAGATCCTCTGGGAGGGATGGAACCTCCAGGGCTGTCACAAGAGCTCTCCTCCTCTCCTCAAGGAAATATAAGTGGGCCAAACATTGTGATGGAGTCCTGTGGGTAAACACATAAGTGCAGAAGCTTTTATTTCAAAGCCACAATGGTCACGTCATGATGAGAAGATGCTATGATGCCCCAGTGGACATAATGGTTATTGGGCATCCCCTTTCCACTGCTTCCTTTCTCACCAAACTTCAATGTTTATTTTTCTCCTTTCTAAGTTAGGGTTAGTGTGATGGCTAATCTTGGTTGTCAACCTAACTACACCCAAAATAAACTAAAATCTAAGAGTACCCTGACTAATAAATCTAGAAATAACTTTTTTCTATTATAGCCCAGAAGACACTATGAGCTTATAGTGGTTGCCTTGTCGATACCTACATCTGCATTCATCTCACCCCAGATCGGCCCTTTGAATGAGCCATCCTGCCAGGACCCTGGCTTATACAAACGGGGCAAGGAGGGACCATAGAACTGGGGCTGGATAGTACAACTTACTGTGAGTCTGGGGGATCTACAGGTCCTCAAATGAGCCATGGATTGGGGCCCTAAAAATAGACAAATGCAAATCCTAAAGAATGAAGCAAGATGCATTGATTATTCCATTTTCATTATTACAAAGTTCCAGGGAATTTTGTGGAAAAGCAAGACAAGGCAGATAGGCTTCACTAAATCTACCAGAGCCTAAACAAAGAGGATGGCACAGAAACACTGTCTGCCCCTACTTGTTTAACTAGATTGTGCCTAGGGAGCTTAAGTACTCTGAGTTTCAGACTTCAGAGGAATGAAGAGTCTTATCTGAACCAGAAACAGAGATGTCACTGATTTTTTTTAGTAGGTCAGTACCAATACTGGGTGCTGCCTGTGGACTTGGTGATGGCTTTACCTTGTTCCAGAAGCAGCTAGATGGCACTGTCATATAGCCTAAGTGACTAGATGTGCTCCTGGAAAGACAGTAGTCATCTAAGCTGAGGACTGGGAACTTCCTACTTTGTGGTCATTGTTCCCATGGTTGCAATTCAAGCTTGTCTGGGCATGTCTCCTGACTTACAGAGACAGGCAACTCAAAATTGATTTGGCAACAGTATCGAATTGCACAAAGCCCCTGAGTAAATGATGTTTCAACAATAAGCATCTGGGGAGAGGATGGTACCTATTTTTCATGGGTATTAATTTCCCTGCCTAGCCTCAGAGACACATACGTTGGCCCTGTGGAGCAAGAAGTTGATGACAAAAGGCAATGACAAGGGCTTTCAGCTGCAGTTTGATAATGTGGGAGAGAGGACACTCCTGACACCCACCTTGTGCAATTTCAGCAAGATAAACATGTTCCTTGTGGCCGGAGAGATGGCTCAGTGGTTAAGAGCACTTGCTGTTCCTTCAAGAGATTCAGGTTCAGTTCTTAGCACCCATATCATGGCTCAAAACCATTCAGTGGCTCTAAAATTCTACTTCCAGAGGATCTAACACCTTCTTCTGGTCTCTGCAGGCACCAGGTACACATGGGATACATTTAAGCAACAAGCTCATATACTTACGAATAAAGCAGATGTTTAAGCATGGTCTTTTGTGGAGGGTTTTTTTTTTTTAAGTTTCTTCAAAATTTTAAATAAGGGGTGGGTATGGGATTTGGCAAGTAAAGGCAGAAATACCACAAGTTGAGATCAGTCTGAGCTTCAGAGTGAGTTCTAGGCTCATCTATCTGAACTACAAAGTTAAACTCTGTCTCAATGTGTTCTGAATGCCACCCACTAGGGAAAATATTTTAAAATGCAAAAAGACGCCGGGCGGTGGTGGCGCATGCCTTTAATCTCAGCACTTGGGAGGCAGAGACAGGCGGATTTCTGAGTTCAAGGCCAGCCTGGTCTACAAAGTGAGTTCCAGGACAGCCAAGACTATACAGAGAAACCCTGTCTCAAAAAACCAAAAAAAAAAAAAAAAAATGCAAAAAGACTTGCTAGAGGAATGACTCCAGTGGTCAAAAGTGCTTACTGCTCTTTTTGGAGGGCCTGAGTTTGGTTCCCAGTACTCACAGTGATGTACAACCACCTGTAACTCCAACTCCAGAGGATCAGATGCCCTCTTTGGTCTTCTCAGGCACCTGCACTCATATGCACAGATCTACACGTGGGCAGATACACATACATTATTAAAAATATTAGTTCCTAGGTTTTTAAAAAAGGGAATCAGCCAGGCAGTGATGGTGCGTGCCTTTAATCCCAGCACTTGGGATACAGAGGCAGGCGGATTTCTGAGTTCGAGGCCAGCCTGGTCTACAAAGTGAGTTCCAGGACAGCCAGGGCTATACAGCGAAACCCTGTCTCGAAAAAACAAAAAACAAAAAACAATACATCTTTTTTAAGGCTGCATGTCTTTTAAGCATATAGTTGCAGACTATAGGCTTCCTTCTGTACTGGAAGGGGAATCACTGTAAAAAAAAGTTAGTGGATCAACTGCTGAAGCTAGAATATAAGACAGCACATTAGATTAACTCAAAGTGAAACAAGGTAAAATTGTCAAAATAATGTAAAAATGATAAAATTGATTAAAGTATAAAATGATAAAAGTCAATGCTAGCCTGATTGTGTGTGTGTTGTGTTTTGTTTTGTTTTTCTTAAGTCAGAGTCTCATTATGTAGTTCTCGAAGACTTGGAATTCTTTATGTAGACTAGATTGGTCTTGAACTCAGTGATCTGCCTGCCCCTGCCTTCTAAGTGCTGGAATTGAAGGTGTGTGCCACCATGCTCAGCAGCACTGTATTTTTTTTTATTTGTTTCTTTTTTGGGACATGGTCTCATTCTATAGCTAAACTTTGACTACAGAGTGTAGCTTATATATCCCAAGCTTGCTTATTAATTTGGGGCAAGCTTCTTGCCTTAGTGTCTCAATTGCTGGAATTACAGGAGTGACTATATGTGGTTTACCATCCCCTTTAGGAAACTCGCATGGAAATACTTTGGGAGGAAGAGCCAATACTTAGTCCAATACTTAGTCTCTCTCTCTCTCTCCCTCTCCCTCTCTCTCTCTCTCTCTCTCTCTCTCTCTCACACACACACACACACACACACACACACACACACACACAATTTAATTTTAAAAGGAAAGAGAGAACAAACACAGAAATGATAAAGCACCCAGGGTAAAGAATTACTAAGAAGTAGAACCTCTGTAATTGGTATATAAGAATCCTTCTTACTATTTTTCTTCTAGCATTCTTCCTGTAAATGTAAAGGTCTATTCAAAGCCTAATGTGGTCTCTCACACCTATAATTCCAGCAGTTGGGTGACCAAGGCAAAAGGACCTCTCATGAGTGTGTGAGGTAAGTTTGGGAGACCAAGAGTGAAACCCAGCTAAAAAAGAGAATTCTCTGAATGAAAAGTAAGGAAACCAAATGACAAGACATAGGAAGTTGGCTCAGGGGTTAAGAAGGCTCATTGCTCTTTCAGAAGCCAGGTTCAGTTCCCAGCAACCACATGGTTTCTCACAACCATCTTTAACTCTACCTCCAGGGGATCAAATGCCCTTTTCAAGCCTAGCACAGTCTGCTCCCCTCACTAAACTCCATGAAAATACAGAAGTGCCAGGTTTATTGTTTGTGAATTTTAGAAGGGCCTTCCTCTGTAGTCCATGCTGGCCTTCAGTGTTGAAGATGGAACTAACATACACATAGTATAAGCGCATTTATACAGGCAAAGACTCATACACATAAAAGTAAATCTTAAAAACAAGAAACCAGGGGCTGGAGAGATGGCTCAGTGGTTAAGAGCACTGGCTGCTCTTCCAAAGGTCATGAGTTCAGTTCCCAGCAACCACATGGTAGCTTACAACCATCTGTAACTGGATCCTATGCCTTCTTCTGGTGTGTCATATACATACAATAAATATGGTTATATACATAAAATAAATAAATAAACAATAAACCTTTAACAAAATAACAAAGAAACCAAACAACAATGCCTTCATGAAAGCATGTATCATAGCATACGTGTGACAGTCACTCCACTGTCTATGTGGAGTCCAGAGTCTATGAGGAATCACTCACAGACTGTGTCTTATTCATCATGCAAAGACTTGAGAACAGGAGGCATAATGGTTATAGTATGAACATGTGTTGATTGGTCAGAAGCATTGAAAAAAATGAATACCCCACAGAAAGGAGGTGGGCTAATACAGGCTATTGCGTAGGTAATGGGTGAGATAATGGGTCCGAGTAAGTTAAAACTTCTGCTGGTGTTCCCATCTCTAGGTGGACTATTACTGCCTCTTCCCCTCAGCCTCCGATCGGTCCGGCTGGCGCGCCCCTGTAAAGAATGTGTTCTGGATTTCGCAGCTCAGAATGTGTGAAGACTTTCCTAAGGTTCAAACAATTCCGGACCTGCTGTGTTGAAATTGACCATCTCCTGTTATCTGTCTAATTGAGCAGACACCCTGAAATATGTGCGAACACTCCCACACCACCTTCACAAGAAGATATGATGATAAGCCACAGAGAGGTCACAGGATCTTCTGAGAAAGATGTCCAAACAAGTGTCTGCCTCATTAAGTCTGTTGCTACTGAAGGCAGTGACTCATCAGGAATCCATCCTGCCTAATTGCTAATACTGCTGCTTTTAACTGTTTTTATTCACCATTGTTATTATTTTTTTAAGGATTTCTTTATTTTTTTACTTGTATATTAATTTTTTTTTTGAGACAGGGTCTCATGTAGGCCTAGCTTATCTTCTCGCCCTGCAGGATCTACCTACCAAGCACTGAGGTAATAGGCGTACACTGTCAGGGCTGGCTTTCATCCAAATAATTTTTTTTGAATTTTTTGGTTTTTTTAGATCTGGAAGTATATGACTCAGTGGTAGTACACTTGCCTAGCATACACAGTGCCCTGGGTTCTATCTCCAGCACTGCAAAACAAACAAGCAAACAGACAGACAGACAAACAGACAAGCAGAAATGTTTGAGGGATGCTCGCCTTATCCTCATGGACACTGCAGTGAATTCCACAGAGAACCATGACTGTAATTTCAATACTTGGGAGGCTGAAGCCGTCCTCTACACTGGAAGATGACAAGGAGCTCCAGGCCAGCCTGGGCCACACAATGACTTCCAGGCCAGCATGGACTACAGAGAGAGGCCCTTCTGAAATTAACAAACAAAGCAAGCAAGTCTCTATTATCATGGGGTACAGTGGGGGAAAGAGAGAGTACACAAGTGAGCACAGCAGATAGGACCTTTGCACGACTCAACGTCAGTTGGCAGTGCTGGCCCAGCAGGCAGGAAGCCAGGAGTCCCATCCCCAGTACTGAACACCTGTAATCCCAGGACTTGGGAGGGAGAGGCAGGAAGGATCAGAAGTTCAAGGTTATCTTAGGCTATGCAGAGAATACATAAACTGCCTAGAATACATAAGACTAGTCTCAAATATCATGTTAAAAATCCAAACATTTAAAAAGAATACTTATCTCTCTCCCTCTCTCCCTCCCTCCCTCCCTCCCCCACCCGTGTGTGTGTGTGTGTGTGTGTGTGTGTGTGTGTGTGTGTGTGTGTACTGAGGATTAAACGAAAGCCTTGCCAGCATGCTAAGCATGTTTCCTGTCACGTAGCCAGGCTTCCAAGATGGGATTTCTCTAACATAATATTTATCGATCATATTCCTCTTCCACTACTCCCCCTAACGCTTCCCAGATCCAAGCATACATCCCCACCTCTTCCCAACTACACATGCTCTTTTCTTGTCTTGTGTTTCCTTTGATATGGTTTTATTGACAAGGTCTCATTCTGTAGCCCTGGAACTTGTTAGATCATATTAGCCTCGATCTCACAGAGATCTACCTACCTCTGCCTCCCAAGTGCTGGGATTAAAGGACTATGCCACCAGACCCACTTCAATATTTTTGAAAGAAATGTCTTATGAAGAAACCATTTGCAGCACCTAGGCAGGATACAGAGAAGCCACAGGTGATATTGCAGAACACAGGCTAACAAAGTAACAGGCTATGAGCACCCTTTTGCCTGACATGGTAAAGGAAGAGATGTGCTTCTTGTACCTGCATTGAGAAACAGCAAGTATTCTCTGAAATGAGCTGCCAGACAGGAGGAGCTTAGACTCACAGATGAAACAACCCACCAAACTAGTCTGCAGGAACTCACCCAGGTACAAGTCCCTGTAAATGCTTGCCAGTCCTCTCCAAAGGCCAAGCCAATGTGACAGCCAGAGGCTTGGAGCACTTCAGATGGACAGTAGATCCAGAGGAACAAATCAATAAAGGATATGCCCCAGGCACCTACTGTCCTTTCCTCTTCATGTTGGCTCAACCCTTTAACTCCGCCTGTCCCAGTTTGTGTACAGGACCTTGCTCTGCAGGCTTGATTGGTCCAGCACTCACTGTGCAACCCAGATAGGCTTCAAATACACTGGAACTCTTGCCTCAGCCTCCCAAGTGCTGGAATTAGGAGCCTATGCTACCTACTGTACCTGACTTCTCAATCTGTCCTACACTGGACTTTTTCGGAAGCTATAAATTGGAGACTATGCTCTGAAACTTCCAGTTTCCTTCAGCCTTCACCCCGTTGTCTGAGATATTTTTTTTTCTTTTTCTTTTTTTGTTTTTTTTTTTTGTTGTTGTTGTTAATGGAGATGTTTTTATCTGTCAAGCAGCTTTATCCCTACTTCAGCAAGTGCCATGGAGTGTGGAGGTCAGAAGTCAACCTGTAGTAATATGTTCTTTCTTTCCACCATGTGACTCCTGAGGATTGATCTGAGGTCTTCAGCCTAGATGGGAAATGCTCCTACACACTCAGCCATCTCCCAGGCCTGAGGAGCACTCATTTGTGGCTGATATGACTTCGCCACAGCTCTGTACAGTACTACTCCCTCCCTAGCCGGCAACCACACTCATGAATAAATTAGAGTCATCAAAAACAAAGACACGGGACCCCCAACAACCAGTTCAAAGTAAACCTCATCAAAGGCATAAGGAAAATGATTGGGGGAGTCTACATGAACTTGAAAAACTAGTATTTCTTGCCCTTGCTGGATGATGAGATTCTGAAAAGAAAAATAAAAAGAAGACTAGCTAATAGCTCCGGCATGTATGGGAAAGATAAAGTCCAAGACATCGAGAAGGAGCTCCAACTGTCATCTTGATTTTCTTTTATGTTTGTTTGGGTACTTTGTTTTGGAAACCACCGTGTCATACAGCGAAGGCTTGCCTTGACCTTACCGTGTAGGCTACGATGCCGGAATTCCTGAGCCTCCTGCCTTCACTTGCTGTGTGTTGGGATTATAGGTTGTGAGCCATCAGGCCTGGCTTACTCAGTGTTGTGATCAAATCTAGAGCTTCATGCAAGCCAGGCAGTCCACCAGCTGAACTGCCTCGTCAACCCTTTCTTTTCCTTTTTTTTTTTTTTTGAAAACATCCATCTATTTGGGCAAATTATAAAAGCAACAGAGTTGACATATGAAAATGAGAGAACAAAAATAAATAAATTAATTTAAAAAAAAGAAAGTGAGAGAACAAATAAATCACAGGAGTCTTTTTCCATCATGCAGATCTCAGGTATCAAACCCAAGCCTTCAGGCTTGGTGGCAATGTGCCCCTTTACCTAATGAGGCAATTCACTGATCTTCCTTCCTCCCCTTCCTTCTTCCTTCCTATCTTCCTTGTGTCTTTGAATTTGCTCCCCTTTTTAAAAATGTTGACATCATGATCGTTCCATACATTTAAGGTGAAAGATAGGCTGTTCAATAAAAGCTATTTCACGTATAGAACATATAGAAGTTACTTTAAAAGTCTGCCATAGAGCAGGCTCATTTGGTGCTACCCAAAACTGAAAATGACTACAAAGGAAACCATTGCTAAACTAAGACACACAGGAGCTATACCTCATTTTGAGGAGCAGGGGCAGAAATCTAAATAATTTCTACCATGTTAGAAGAATCAAGTTCATTTGTTATAGTGTGCATTATTATATTCCTTAAAGCAAGACCTACTCAAAATCTTTGCATTTAAAAACAGTCAGGCATAATTTCGCCTATAAAATCAGAAGCAATCACATATCTGGTTACATATCATTTTCTCATCATACAAAAAAGCTTAGTTTTTTAAAAAAGACGATATCAGTTAATTCTCATTAAAATACTGATATCAAATGTCATTTTTTTTTTAAAAATGAAATGTTAACCTTCTAAAATGTTTATGCATAAATAAGATAAACTATTTCATTATTTTTAAAAGGCCTCAGTTAATTGTTTTCTAAGGTCTAATTAGGGCAAATGACCTAATATTAGCCACGTATTGACCAAGCTGTCAGTCAGAGAGGTACAGAGATCAGGCAGCCTAACTGTCCTTCTTGCTGCGGGATGGTTACTTGATCTATTTCTTTCATGCATTAGAAGCAGTAGGTGTCAAAACGAGAATTTCATTACTGCAACAAATGACAGAATATTTGAGAGAAGAAGAGTTCTTCGTGTCCAACAGCCTTTGCCTTTCTACAATACAATCCTTCCAATTTCATGTGTATTGGCAGAAGGGGCTAGGAAACAAAAGCAGGTCAGGACAGGTTTATAAAGGGAATGCCCGAGTTAGGCACACAGTACAAACACATCATCCGAAGTGTGCCCAGTGTACCAAACCAAGCAGGGCAGAGGTTACTGCCACTTTAACATGGCAATGCATTTGCTTGAGAGTGTGCAAAACTAATCTGGATAAGAAAAAAAATCAGTTCTTTCCTTACAAGCACAAAAAACACCAACAGGAATTTCCAGTTGTGGATCAGAAAAAATGCAAAAGTAACTCTTAGAATACCTCCCCATTAGCCCTCACGAGATAAAGAAAGCAAGTGAAAATGTCTTTCAGCCTAACTATCTACCTATATATTCCACCCTACCAATAGGTTTTTGATTAAAAGAAAAAACAATCAAAGCCTCTTACAGACTTTTTATAAGAGAACAAGAAGTAATGTATTATAGTAACATGGTTTGTATTTGACAAGCAACTGCACTTTGCGGTTTGTTTTGCTGTTGGTCACTTGTGGGCCCTCGATTTGACTTTTCAACAGTCATGTGGTCTCTGACATTTCTTCATCTCCCTCTTCATCGTGTACACCTGTTGAAAAGAACGGTCTAGTTTTTGTGGTTTTTGTTTGTTTTTTGTTTGTTTTTCGTTTATTTGTTTTTTTATTTTTGGTTTTTGGTTTTTCAAGACAGGGTTTCTCTGTGTAGCCCTGGCTGTCCTTGAACTCACTCTGTAGACCAGGCTGGCCTTGAACTCAGAAATCCGCCTGCCTCTGCCTCCCGAGTGCTGGGATTAAAGGCACGCGCCACCACTGCCCAGCTTTGGCTTCCATTTCATTTCAAACTGTTGCTTTGCTGGTTCTTGGGGGAGAACTTCTCCACGGCCTTCTCGTTCCTGAATTTGATATGTTTGGGATCTTGCCTTTGGCAGCAGATAATTCCTTAGCTAAGAGACCTGCAGTCATGTTATTGCCAGCTTCTAAATTGCTATAGATCTCCTCCTCCTCACCGATCACATTACGGTGAGGAGCATTGGGTTCCTCAATTTTCACCAGGAGATGTGTTGCCAGGATATTATTCCATCCCACTTCTTGGGGTTTGTCCTCCGCTCTTCTCCCGGGTCTATTCTGCCCAGACCACTACCCTGTCTTTGGGCTTGAGCAAGCAGAGGTCCAGAGTTCCATTCCCAGCAACCACATGATGGCTCACAACTATCTGTACAGCTTGACCTCTAGTCTACAGCCCTCTCTGTACCCGCGCTGCTGGGAGCCCCTGGCTGCTGCCTACACTGTAGCTCACGAGCCCACAGAGCAGGCCAACCTAGTGCCCAGGACAGGAGTGACATAGACTCTGAAGCCCCCTTTATTGCTTCTTTAGATGAAATTCTGGAGTCAGGTTCAGTGGTACATTCTAGTACTCTGAGCAGTCTAGAGTTGTTAGGAAAATGCAAAGTCCTCCTCCGCTATTTACCGAAAGCATGATGAGACCCTGTTTCAAAGAAAAATGAAATGAAAAATCTGGTCATTCAAAACAAACAAACAAAAACGACCTGAGTCCCAAGAAGACAATCATCTAAAACAAAACAAAACAGATCCCGTACTTCCTGCTAGGGGACAGTCATAGCCTATTTCCTAACCTCTAGCATCTCTCAGGAGATAATGCTAGGAGGGATTGCATCATGAAACATCACTTCCAATTCTGTGACCCACAAACATGCCCATATAAAACATTTCCAAGACAGACGGCAGGATATATCCAATGTTTAGCCTTCCTTCAAATACTGCATCTGGCTAGCTTCATTGAGATCAGCATATCACCACTTACTCTCTCAACACACATGACCCTGGCTACAACTGTAACCAATACCGACAGCAAACTCAGTCTATAGTACGGAGCTATGCCAAAACTGAGATGTTCCCAATTCAATTGCAGGCCACACACTTACCTTAGCTGAGAACCTCACAGAATGGAATGAGTCCAGCCTCTGGCCTTTTGTGAATATACCAATTAGTATACCCAAGTAAGAGTTGAAAGAAAGCCACTATGGTATTTGTCCATGCAGATGAAGGCTTAAGACATGCCACCTCAAGGGCTAAAAGGAGCATGTACTCATGGTCCCAAGGCAACACACTGCTAGAATATTCCTCAGAGCAAGGCCTCCTGAGCTTCTTCTGCTTTGACAACTGTCAGGCTTTACGGTGTCACCTAGACAGCCTGTCACTTTGTCTGTGAGAGAAAAGTGGAGGGGGACTTATCTCTGCCCTTTGTTCTCAGTGCTTGTAAGACCCACAGAGCATATATGTTCATATGGTGAAAAAAAGCTCACAACGAGAATGCACATAAATTCAGTCACACATTGAATAAGAAGTTATAACAGAGAATGCCTATGTGCACATACACCAGGA
Source organism: Mus musculus (assembly GCF_000001635.26). NCBI lineage: Eukaryota > Metazoa > Chordata > Mammalia > Rodentia > Muridae > Mus > Mus musculus. Next base: position 42,008,290 of record NC_000086.7, on the reverse strand, counting down.
GCTTAACTTTCACCACTTGTTACTCGCTTGCAGGGTCATGGAAAGTTTTAGACTATAACTAAGCGGTCCTTGAAGTTTTGACAAACTCAGTCAGTATCTTATCTCCTGTTTTTGCACCTGGGGTCCAGTGGTATTTATCTTCTTAATGACCTTCAGTTAATGGTTTCTGTAACCCCTTGGAATGTGCCCTAAGTTTTAGAAGGCTGCTGTTATCTCAGAAACAATTAAGCAGTCCTGTTATGAGAGGAACTGGACCATCTCTGTGGGGGTTGCCACTTGGAAACAATGGTAACGCTTACATGCTAGACAGTTCTGCAGAATAAACACTCTTTATCTTCACATACTGTCTGAGTCTGGGGTCTTTCTTCCTTCAGCGATTTCCAGACCCTTACAGAGAGCAGCTTTATTCATAATACAGGGAACTGTAGAAACTATAAACAACCCAGATGTCCCTCAACCGAAGAGCAGACACAGAAAATGTGGGTTTTTTTCCACAATGGAATACTACTCAGCTGTTAAAAACAAGGGCATTGTGAATTTTGCAGGGTAGTGGGTGGAACTAGAAAACATCATCCTGAGTGAGGTAACTTAAATCCAAAAGGACATGCATGGTATGTACTCACTGGTAAGTGGATAGTAGCCAAAAGGTACAGAATACCCAAGATATCCACAGATTGAAATAAGTTAAACAAGAAGGAAGGCCCAAGCAAGGGTGCTGGAATCACACTTAGAAGAGGAAACAAAACAGTCATAGGAGGCAGAGGAAGAGAAGGAACTGGGTGGGAGAGTAGAGGGGGAGGGGACTGGAGAGGCAGGATCAGGTGTGGGGAGAGAAGCCGAGAGGGCCAGGAGGATGAATGGAAATCCACAGCTGCCTTGGGTTGAGGGAGGGGAGAATCTCTAGGAAGTCGCAGAGATCTGGAATAGAAGAGGCTCCCAGGAGTCAATGTGGGTGACCTTAGCCAAGATGCCTAACCTTGGGGACGTGGAACCTGAAGAGGCCACCTCCTGTAGCAAGGCAGAAGCCCCAGTGGAGGGGATGAGGACACCAACCAACCCACCAAACTTTCAACCCAAAGTTTGTCCTGTCTAAAAGAAATGCAGGGATGGAGCAGAGACTGAAGGAATGGCCAACCAATAACTGGCCCAACAAGAGACCCATCCCATGGGCAAGCACCAGCTCCTGACACTATTAATGATACTCTGTTATGCTTGCAGACAGGAGCCTAGCCTAGCCGTCCTCTGAGAGGCTCCACCCAGCAGCTGCCTCAGACTGATGCACAGACTCACAGCCAAACACTGGATGGAGGAACACTCATGGAGGTGCTGGGGGAAGGACTGAAGGCCCTGAAGGGGAAGGGAACCCCACAGAAAGACCAACAGTCAACTAATCTGGACCCCTGAGAGTTCTCAGAGACTGAGCCACCAGCCAAAGAACATACATGGACTAGAACAAGAGCGCCCCACGCCCTATGTAGCAGACAAGCAGCTCAGTCTCCATGGCTGCCTTATCTGGACTCACTGGAAGAGGATGCACCTACTCTGGCAGAGACTTGACACATCAGGGTGGGAGATGGATACCCAGGGGAAGCCCCACCCTCTCAGAGATGAAGGGGGAGGGCAGAGGGGGAGGGAGGAAGCTGGAGGGAGGGGCAGAGATTGGGATGGAAAGAAAGAATCAAAGAAGGAAAGAAAGAAACAAAGAAAGAAACAAAGAAAGAAGATTTTTGCATTTAAATACAGACCTTTCAAACAGGTTACTGGAAACATTATCCTCACTGCACTTCAACATGGTGTTGTTCAAAGCAGAGCCGACACGAAGTACTCCAGGGTGAGTCCTCTCAGAATAGGTCCCAAGCTGATGCACCTCTAGGTAGGACTAGGCTCATGGTCCCAAGCCACACACTGCTAGGCTATTCCTCAGAGCCAGGCCTCCTGAGCTTCTTCTGCTCTGACAACTGTCAGGCTCTCCAATGTCACCTAGAGGGGAACCAAATGTCCCTGTGTGCACAGATTTCCCTGATCTCCTTTTGTTGCTGGGTTTTTGAGACCAGGTCTCATTCTGTAGCCCAGGCTAGCCTTAACCTCCTGATCCTCCCCCCTCAGCCTTTCTAGTGCTGAGATTACAGGCTTGGGTCACCATGCCTGTCTTATGCTGGTGTTTGAAAGGCAAAGCCTGACTCTCCTGTAGCCTGGGTTATTCTCCAGGCCTAAGAGAGCTGGTAAGGTTGCCCTGTGTCTCCCTGTGATGGGGCATCTCCCTGTCACTGCTCAGAGAGAGAGGGAGAGACCTGGCTCCTGGCTGCTCTGCTCTGGGCATTCAGAAGCCATCACTTGATATGGAACTGGAGGGTCACCCCTACCATTTGAGCTACAGCTAACTGTACTTTCCCCAGCCTCCAGGGCATCCCTGTTCCCTCAAGCCTGCCAAATTACCTTCATTATCAGCAGGACTTCAAGGGCCCTCCAGGTCTCTCATGATAGCTAAGGCTGCACCCACGCATCTAAGCCAATTCAGCTCACACTGACTGCCCCCATGGAGGGAGTAGACAGGGCCCTTGATGCCTGCCACTTGTGGGGCACAGCCCTGATTTCCCAGCCCCTCAGCTTCTGCACACATTGTGTTGGCCTGTGTGTCCTCTCCTGCAGGTCAGTCTGTGAGAACTCAGGACTTGCCTGTGCAGGTCACAGCTATCCACTTCCCTCTGGGTCTTCTAACACACAGGCCTCTGGCTGGAGAGGAGCCCAGGTCTGTGTAGCTGTGTCCTTGGGGACTTGGGGTGAGTGACAGGGGTTCCTGTCCATGAGTAAGAATGTTGGCTCACCAGGATCATCACCTTGACGCACTGTGGCAGAGAGGAATCGCCAGGTTATTGTTGGGTGATGGGAGACATGTGGGCAGATACAGGCTGCACAAGTTGTGTGATCTAGGGAGCTTTGAAGACCACAGCGAGGAGCCCAGAGGACAGCATCTGTGGAGGACTGAGGTTGACTTGATGGTCTGCTTAAGCATACACAGAGCCCTGAGTGGAAGGCTGTCTCCTCATGTGCCTCCACCGGGTCAGATGGAGAGCCTGGTTCATTCCTTACTGTCAAATTTGCATGCAGGCAAGAATTTTCTGTCACCATGGGCTCTGAGTTACCCTAGGTCATACCTGCAGCTCTGAATGAGGTCTTCTTTCTTGCTAGAGGTGTGATTTGTGTGTCTGTGACAGGTAGGGTGGTAGCAGAAAGATTTGCTGCCATAGATGCTGCTCTTGTGTATCTGTGCCTTCTCCATGGAATGCTGAGGATTGCGATATGTCAAAGGTTCTGTGTGTGGTCCTGGAGAGTAGTGTTTGATTTTTTTTTTAATTTTTGTATTGGATATTTTATTTATTTACATTTCAAATGTTATCCCCTTTCCCGATTTCCCCTCTGGAAACCTGCTATCCACTCCCCCCTCCCCCTGCGTCTATGAGGGTGCTCAGCCATCTACTCCCACCTCCCCATCCTGACATTCTCCTACACTGGGGCGTCGAGCCTCCACAGGAACAAGGGCCTCTCCTCCCATTGATGCCACCCTATGTGGCTGGAGCCATGGACCGTCCCATGTGTACTCTTTGGTTGGTGGTTAAGTCTCTGGAAACTCTGGGGGCACTGGTTAGTTCATGTTGTTGTTCCTCCTATGGGGCTGCAAACTCCTTCAACTCCTTCAGTCCTTTCTCTAACTCCTTCATTGGGGATGCCATGTTTGAATGTCTGTGTTCCGTTAGGGAAAAAGCAGCTTTGACATGGAGTAGAAACCAGTACAGTTTTTGTTTTGTTGTTGTTTTCTACTCTTGAAAATGGGACAAAATGCATCCCCCTTTGCCCTCTGCATGACCAAGAGATTCCTGGCAAAATTTAAACTGGCTGATGGTAAAGGAAAGCTTGAATAGCTGTTTTTGCAGCACTCAGGAACAGGCTTAGGGGCCTGTAAGATGGCTCAGTGGGTGAAGCCCTTGTTACCAAACCTGCTGATTTGAGCTTGATCCTCTGGGCTCACATGGTAGAACCAGAGAACCGATCTCCTCAGATTGTCTTCTAACCTCCACACACGTACCATGAGACTTTCTTTTTTTTTTATTAGGTATTTTCCTCATTTACATTTTCAATGCTATCCCAAAGGTCCCCCATACCCACCCCCCCAATCCCCTACCCACCCACTGCCCCTTTTTGGCCCTGGGGTTCCCCTGTACTGGGGCATATAACGTTTGCAAGTCCAATGGGCCTCTCTTTGCAGTGATGACTGACTAGGCCATCTTTTGATACATATGCAGCTAAAGACAAGAGCTCCCAGGTACTGGTTAGTTCATATTGTTGTTCCACCTATAGGGTTGCAGTTCCCTTTAGCTCCTTGGGTAATTTCTCTAGCTCCTCCATAAGGGGCCGTGTGACCCATCCAATAGCTGACTGTGATCATCCACTTCTGTGTTTGCTAGGCCCCGGCATAGTCTCACAAGAGAGAGCTATATCTGGGTCCTTTCAGCAAAATCTTGCTAGTGTATGCAATGGTGACCATGAGACTTTCACCACCCATACACACACACACCTGGCTCCCACCCCACAAGTGCATGTACACGCACACACACACACTCATATAAATAAATACATAAATGTAATACATTTTTGGTTTTTGAGACAGAGTCTCACTATGTAGCCCTGGCTGTCCTGGCACTCACTATGTACAGAGCAAGCCGCCCTTGAACTCACAGAGATTGGCCTACTTTTGTATCCTGAGTGCTGGGTTCAAAGGTGTGCACCATAATACCTGGCCAAGTAAATATACTTCTATACTGGCTAGTTTTGTGTCAACTTGACACAGCTGGAGTTATCACAGAGAAAGGAGTTTCAGTTGAGGAAATGCCTCCATGAGATACAACTGTAAGGCATTTTCTCAATTAGTGATCAAGGGGGAAAGGCCCCTTGTGGGTGGGACCATCTCTGGGCTGGTAGTCTTGGTTCTATAAGAGAGCAGGCTGAGCAAGCCAGGGGAAGCAAGCCAGTAAAGAACATCCCTCCATGGCCTCTGCATCAGCTCCTGCTTTCTGACCTGCTTGAGTTCCAGTCCTGACTTCCTTGGTGATAAACAGCAGTATGGAAGTGTAAGCTGAATAAACCCTTTCCTCCCCAACTTGCTTCTTGGTCATGATGTTTGTGCAGAAATAGAAACCCTGACTAAGACAACTTCTTTCAAGAAAAGAAAAAGAACAGCAGCAATGGTTGCATTGCCCTGGAAGTCAGGACACAGATCCTTAGGATGGAGGACAAGGATGTGCTTGCGTGTATTACTTCTGAATAAAGAATAGCAGAAGAAGGAGAGCTGGGATGGAGGGTAGGGGAGGCAGGGAATGGCTAGGCAGATCATTTCTCCAGTTGTGTGTCACCGCACACAGTGGGATTGTGTGTCATGGCACATAGTGGTATTATGTCACCACTTACAGTTGGGCCTCCTCCTTTTATTTGTTGTAGTTATTGTTATTAGAAGATGGTGGTGTCGGGGGTTTGAGGTATTGACTTGACCTCTAAGGTTTCCTGGCTGAGCCTGGTGTGGCAGATCCTTCAGGAAGGTCATCCTTGGCCATGAAGCGCCCTCCCATTTGCCAGACTTAGTCCTAAAAAAATCGATTTCTGAGACTAGAGAGATGGCTCAGCAGTTAAGAGTGCTTGCTGTTCCTCATAAGGACCAGAATTTGATTGCTAGAACCCACATCAACTGGCTTAGAACTAACACCAGTTCCAGAGGACTTTTGTCTGCAGTTGGCACCTATGCACATGTGCATACCCGTACCTATACATGTGCGTGCACATAAACAACCACCAAACCCTGACACTATTGCATATGCCAGCAAGATTTTGCTGACAGGACCCAGATATAGCTGTCTCTTGTGAGGCTATGCCAGTGCCTGGCTAATACAGAAGTGGGTGTTCACAGTCATCTATCGGGTGGAACACACAGCCCCCAATGGAGGAGCTAGAGAAAGTACCCAAGGAGCTGAAGGGGTCTGTAACCCTATAGGTGGAACAACAATATGAACTAACCGGTACCCCCCCCCCCCCAGCTGTGTCTCAAGCTGCATATGTAGCACAGGATGGCCTAGTTGGTCATCAGTGGGAAGAGAGATTGGTCTTTCGAAGATCATATGCCCCAGTACAGGGGAACGCCAGGGCCAGGAAGCAGGTGTGGGTGGGTTGGGGAGCAGGATGGGGGGAGGGTATAGGGGACTTTCGGGATAGCATTTGAAATGTAAATGAAGAAAATATCTAGTAAAAATCGTCTACAAGCTCTACTGACAAGATAAGGATAAAAAGAGTATAAGCTTATCTAGGTGTGGTGGTGCACACCTGGAATCCCATCACTTGTCAGCGATGGGCAAGGGGGATCAGGAGTACAAATCCAGTCTGATCTACATAGTGCATTTGAGGCCAATATGGGGCACGCGAGATCCTGTTTGAAAAACAAAAATGAACCACAAACATGGTATGCAGGTAAAAATAGTACAAGGTTTTGAGAGGATAAATTTAAATTCTTGTGATTTGCATATAAGATAACTATGCCTGCAAACACCTCCACAGTATTTACGGATCAGTGATTAGGATTAATGAGACAGTTCAACAGGGAGATTTATTTATTTTACATTATGATTCTTGTGGTACTGAGGATAAGTTCAAGGCTTTGTGTAGCCTAGGCAAGCACTGTCCCAACTTTATCCCTAGTCCCTCAGTTAAGATTTTGGATAGACCTGAACCTGAAAGACTCCGAGAGGAGCCCCTCGCTCAGGCCTCAGGACAATAGCAGACACCCAAGAACTCACGACAGACCGAGCTTGTTGCAAACCACATGAGGCTTTATTTGGGGAAAGCCAGAGCTCTGGGGACGACTCATATCCCACGCAGGGGTAGAGGAGTCGAACTCGAGGGGAAAGAGTCCAGATCTAAACAATATCTATTCTAAAATGATTGACTCCTCAAGAAATGGGTATGGGAGGGGTACAAGGAAAGAGTCTAATGAAGGTGCAGCAATGGGCACACACCTGGTCAGAACATTGGCAGACACACAGGTTCGAGGAGTGGCCAAAGCATTGTGCACCTTTATTTTTCTAAATCAGTGAAGCCAGTTCTACTAACAATAAAATCTATTTTACCAATTTCAGGGCTTCTATGACCTTTTACATTCTGCCAGGATCTTTCAAACCCTGTTCAGTGTTGTTCCCACAGAGTCGTAGGCAGACGTTACAAAGTGTAAAGCAGGAAAGGAAGAGTGTGCCGAGGAGTGTAGAGATAAGCATACTGGTGTGCTGCGATTTCCCATGTGCACCCCAGGGCTGGCGCTCAGATAACCAGACCTCACAGCAAACACTACCAGCTTGCTTCCATTCGTCTTGTTCTAGTTGTAATTTGCTGAATGTGATGAACAGAGTCCGTTTTCTAAACTATATAACTATATTGGGTATAATAGGAATGAAAAGTAGGGCTGGTGAGATGGCTCAGTGGGTAAGAGCACCCGACTGCTCTTCCAAAAGTCTGAAGTTCAAATCCCAGCAACCACATGGTGGCTCACAACCATCTGTAATGAGATCTGACTCCCTCTTCTGGAGTGTCTGAAGACAGGTACAGTGTACTTATATAATAAAAATACATAAATCTTTTTAAAAAAAGGAACGAAAAGTAAGTCTTTTGAAGGATATGTTGTGACTGCTTTCTTTTTTTTTCAGTTATATATATATATATATTTAATTGGGTATTTATTTCATTTACATTCCCAATGCTATCCCAAAAGTCCCCCACATGCTCTCCCACCCACTCCCCCACCCTCCCACTCCCACTTCTTGGCCCTGTCGTTCCCCTGTACAGAGGCATATAAAGTTTGCACGACTAATGGGCCTCTCTTTCCACTGATGGCTGACTAGGCCATCTTCTGATACATATGCAGCTAGAGACAGGAGCTGTGACTGCTTTCTTTCTTTCTTTCTTTCTTTCTTTCTTTCTTTCTTTCTTTCTTTCTTTCTTTCTTTCTTTCTTTCTTTCTTTCTTTCGGGTCTCACTTCATAGCACTGGCTGGCCTGAATTCACTTTGTATGCCAGGCTGACCTCACACTCACAGGCTGCTTCTCCATACTGAGTGCTGGGTTCAAACACATGTGCCATTTGTTTTTAATTATGCATGTGTATGGCTGGAGAGATGGTTCAGAACACAGGCTGTCTTACCAGAGGATATAGCAGCTTAGAACTGTCTGTGTAATGCCAGTTCTAGAGATCTGATGCCCTCTTCAGGCACCAGGCATACCTGTGGTGCACAGAGATTCTTGCAGGCAAAACACCCACACACCCCCCCACACACAAAATAATAAACGTTAAAATAAATCAATCTTAATTATACATATGTCAGGGGTGGAGTACGTGCCCTTGAGTACAGATTCCCATGGAGGACAGAAGCTGGCATTAATGACGACTTGGAGCTGGAGTTACAGGTTTTGAGCCCTCCAGTGGGAACAAAACTGGGGTTCTTTGTAAGAGCAGCTAGTGCTCTTAACCAGAGACCTCTTTCTCCAGCATTCGACCAACTGAGTTTGATCCTTAGCGAAATCATTGTAATTTCAAGTCATTGAGTTAAAAGAAAGGAAAAAAAAAGAGAAATCAGCATAGACATACCTAGATTGATTGATATAGCCACTCTCCCTATATAATAGTTCATGTTCAAAGGTAGACTATAGGAGATGCTTCCTGCAATGACCAGGGACTATTTAAAAAGATGATACAGCCCAGTGTGTGTGTGTGTGTGTGTGTGTGTGTGTGTGTGTGTGTGTAGTGTGTGTGTGTGTGAGTGTAATGCATACTGCATATTCTATGACTGGTAAGGCTGAGCTAATAATTTAGACTGCAGACCATTCTCTCATGTTTCCTCTTAGCTTGCTGTGAACAAGCCATCAAGAAAACCAGTGTCTGCATCCATGTTATAGTTGGGTAAATCACAGAAAGCTATGATTCTGGGTCTGTCTGTCATACTCTGATGGACCTAACTTCACACACTGGGCTAGGGCTATATAGCATAGCCCATGGATATGTCACAGATGGCAGAAGAAACATAGGTTTGGTTTTGTTGATATTTATATTACCTACTTGTCTTCTTGCTGCAAGCACATCCTCGTCAAAAAGTGATTTAAAGAAGAAAGGGATGGCTTAGGTTTTGTTCTAGAAGATACAGCTGCTCATTATGACAGGGAAGCAGCAGGAACAGGAGATGGCTGGTCAAATGCTTCTACACTCAGTCAGGAAACCCAGGATGGTGTATTTCTCTGCTCAGCTTTCTTTTCTTTTGTTTCCAGTCTGACATACCAGCCCATGGAATGATTCTACCCTAATTTCGAGTGGTTTTTTTCACATCCCAATCTGATCTAGATAATCTCTCACAGACATACCAAGAGACTTATTTGTTTGTTTGCTTGTTTTTTGGACATAGGTCTCTCAATGTACTCCAGGCTGTTCAGAGTAATTTGGTATATAGATCATGCCGACTTCAAACTCACAGAGATCCTCCTGTCTCTGTCTCCCAAAGCGCTGGGATTAAAGATGTTTGCCACCACCCCTGGCCCTCTGTGGTGATTCTAAATCTCATCAAATTACAATCAATATTGATCTGTAGGACAGTGGGAGTGCATGCCTTTGATCCCAGCACTTGGGAGGCAGAGGTAGATGGCTGAGGCAGAGAGTCCAGGACAGTCAAGGCTACACAGAGAAACCCTGTCTTGAAAAAGCAACAACAAACAACAACAATAGCAAGAACAAAAGACTGATCAACATAGTACTATCTTCTGACTTGTCAAGCTATGTCATATTTCTATGTCACAGTGTCATTAGCCTTTCTGGCATTGTTTTCATAAAATACCTAGAGCTCATAGCTTTCTACAGAAAAGAGGTTTATATTGCTTCAGTTTTGGAAACTGGAGAGCATGTGCTCAGGTCTGGTGAGGGTCTTCTGGTTATATGGAAGCATAACAGATGACCTCATAGTGTGAGTATATCAGATAGTGAGAAAGGAAGCCAGAGAGATCTGAGGATGCTCAACCCACCTTGTAAGTAACCCATTCTCGAAAGTACTAATGCACAGCTAACATAAACCAACCACTTTTAAGCCTACTGGCATGACAGCATAACTCTCTTCTATTAAGTCCCACTAATTTGTTTCCCCACAAGACAGGGTTTCTCTGTGTAACAGCCTTGGCTGCCCTGGAACTCACTCTGTAGACCAGGCTGGCCTTGAACTCAGAGATCCACCTGCCTCTGCCTCTCGAGAGCTGGGGTTAAAGGTGTGTGCCACCACCACCCAGCACCTTGATTCTCTTTTATTTTGTTTTGTAATTTTCAGATAGGGTCTCACTCTGTCACCACCTTGCTGGCCTTGCCTCTGTCTCTCCAGTGCTGGGATTATGAGCGTGCACCACCACACCTAGCTTTAAACCCCACCCCTTAAAGTTTCCACTGCATCTCCACATGGAGACAGACAAGCAGAGACAGACAGCAACCCGCAGTCCTGCTTGGCTTGAGCACTCCCCATCCCTTTCTTACAAGACACTTATTGATCCAAGACTCTCACCTACATTGAGCTGCTTGAAACAAAACAACTGGTTACACTGCCCCAATAGCTCCCTAGCAACACACTACCACCTCCTCCCTTTTGTGGCTAAACACGTTCTGCTGTGTATCCTAAAACTAGAGACAGTGGGCTAATCGAGCCTGAACCAGTGTTGGATATATGTATATAGCAAAGCAAACTGTACCCTCTGAGTGTACTTTCAGGGAAAACACTTATGCCTATGCATAGTTGTGCAAGCATAGGATTAAAATATGATACTTGAGAAATGACATGCACACTGAACAAAGACTTACATAACTGTAGCCTATTTATCAAAACAGTGTAAGGTGGTCTTATGCCTTACACTCAGTGTGCTGGTTAGTGTTTGTCCACCTGACACAAGGGTAGAGTCATTTGGAAAGAGAGAGCCTCAACTTAGAAAATGCCCCAACCAGATTGGCCTGTAGACAAACCTGTGATGCCTTTTTTCTATTAATGATGGATGTGGGAAGGCTCAGCTCATTGTGAGTGGTGCTAATCTTGAGCAAATGGTCCTGTGATGTATAAGAAAGGAGCCTGAGCTAGTCATAAGGAGTAACCCTGTAAAGAGCACTCCTCCATGGACTTTGCTTTAGTTCCCATTTTGAGTTCCTGTCCTGACATTCTTTTGTGATGGACTGTGATGTGGAAGTGTAGGCCACATAAATCCTTTCCTCCCTGTGTTGCTTTTGATCGTGACACTTTATCACAGCAATAGAAATTCCAGACATCTGGCAATCAACTCTTTCTTCTTCTGAATCAACAAAATGAAGACCCAGTGACCAGGGCTCTTGAGTAAATCTCACCAAGTCCATTGTTCCCTTGCTGTTTATTTACTCTGTAGTTTGGTTATAAAATCCCTTGCTGCCTTCCTACTTATGTGTGATCCTTCAATTCTCTAAGTAAGACCCAGAGACAATGGATTCAGACAGACTGACAATAACAAGACTGCCACCATGAGGACCAAAATTCTAGCACATAAACCTTTAGCACATGTCTAAACTAAAACTATATCTAAATCACAGTATGTAGTCTATAAAGATGCTGTTTCAGAGCTTAAAGGGCAGTGGGTTAGGGATATCTCTATGACCACCATATAGGGAGACACTGATATGTTTTGAGTGAGCATAGGCATAGGATTTGTACGTGATTATGTTCATGGAGTAATTGGCTCATATCTGCTGAGTAGTGGGAACCAGTAGCTCAGATGTCTGCAGGTAAATGAATGGATACACAGGCTGGGCATGTATACATTTAACTGTGAGTGAACATTCATTACTTGTATAAATAAATCAGCTCTAGAGCTGGGGAATGCATCATAAGAGGTAAAATACCTGCCTACTACCATGTTCAAAGTCCTGGGCTATATCCCCAGTGCTGTATAAACTGGGGCTGCTAGTAGATACATAGAATTCCAGCATTTCCATGGGAGGTGGAGGCAGGAGCATCAGAAGTACAAGGCCATTCTTGTACAGAGCAAATTTGAGGCCAGTCTGGGACACAAATAATCCTGTCTCAAAACAGATAGAAAGAAAAAAACAACTCCCATTTTTTTCCTACAACATAACTCCATGGAAGCATAGACTCAGAAAAATAGTCTAATATGAGAGAAAAACAAATAGTATAAGCACAGTGGTAAATGGTAGCCAACATTGGAGGGGAATTGTGAATGGAAGGAAGGAAAGGCAGCTGCTATTGTGACATAGCTGTGCGGGAAAGCTATCGAGCACTGCCATATTTCCTAACTTCTAAGAGACTCTGAAGAAATCCAGATTGTGTTTTGAACAGTGAAATCTTCTGATTTTTAAATCTTGGCTCAATTCAAACAGAGTGGAAGGAAGGGGGGATAGAAGAGGGAGGGACCACAGAGGCGCTGAGGCAGCACCCTGCGTGGGCCGGGGACAGCCGGCCACCTTCCGGACCAGAGGACAGGTGCCCACCCGGCTGGGGAGGCGGCCTAAGCCACAGCAGCAGCGGTCGCCATCTTGGTCCGGGACCCGCCGAACTTAGGAAATTAGTATGAACAGGTGAGAGGGTGCGCCAGAGAACCTGACAGCTTCTGGAACAGGCAGAAGCACAGAGGCGCTGAGGCAGCACCCTGTGTGGGCCGGGGACAGCCGGCCACCTTCCGGACCAGAGGACAGGTGCCCGCCCGGCTGGGGAGGCGGCCTAAGCCACAGCAGCAGCGGTCGCCATCTTGGTCCGGGACCCGCCGAACTTAGGAAATTAGTCTGAACAGGTGAGAGGGTGCGCCAGAGAACCTGACAGCTTCTGGAACAGGCAGAAGCACAGAGGCGCTGAGGCAGCACCCTGTGTGGGCCGGGGACAGCCGGCCACCTTCCGGACCAGAGGACAGGTGCCCGCCCGGCTGGGGAGGCGGCCTAAGCCACAGCAGCAGCGGTCGCCATCTTGTTCCGGGACCCGCCGAACTTAGGAAATTAGTCTGAACAGGTGAGAGGGTGCGCCAGAGAACCTGACAGCTTCTGGAACAGGCGGAAGCACAGAGGCGCTGAGGCAGCACCCTGCGTGGGCCGGGGACAGCCGGCCACCTTCCGGACCAGAGGACAGGTGCCCACCCGGCTGGGGAGGCGGCCTAAGCCACAGCAGCAGCGGTCGCCATCTTGGTCCTGGACCCGCCGAACTTAGGAAATTAGTCTGAACAGGTGAGAGTCTGTACCACCTGGGAACTGCCAAAGCAACACAGTGTCTGAGAAAGGTCCTGTTTTGGGCCTTCTTCTTCGGCCAGGAGGAGGTCCAAATACAAGATATCTGCGCACCTTCCCTGTAAGAGAGCTTGCCAGCAGAGAGTGCTCTGAGCACTGAAACTCAGAGGAGAGAATCTGTCTCCCAGGTCTGCTGATAGACGGTAACAGAATCACCAGAAGAACAATCTCTAAACAGAGTCAACTATAACTACTAACTCCAGAGATTACCAGATGGCGAAAGGTAAACGGAGGAATCTGACTAACAGGAACCAAGACCACTCACCATCACCAGAACCCAGCACACCCACTTCGCCCAGTCCAGGGAACCCCAACACACCTGAGAACCTAGACCTAGATTTAAAAGCATATCTCATGATGATGGTAGAGGACATCAAGAAGGACTTTAATAAATCACTTAAAGAAATACAGGAGAACACTGCTAAAGAGTTACAAGTCCTTAAAGAAAAACAGGAAAACACAATCAAACAGGTAGAAGTCCTTACAGAAAAAGAGGAAAAAACATACAAACAGGTGATGGAAATGAACAAAACCATACTAGACCTAAAAAGGGAAGTAGACACAATAAAGAAAACTCAAAGCGAGGCAACACTAGAGATAGAAACCCTAGGAAAGAAATCTGGAACCATAGATTTGAGCATCAGCAACAGAATACAAGAGATGGAAGAGAGAATCTCAGGTGCAGAAGATTCCATAGAGAACATCGGCACAACAATCAAAGAAAATGGAAAATGCAAAAAGATCCTAACTCAAAATATCCAGGAAATCCAGGACACAATGAGAAGACCAAACCTACGGATAATAGGAGTGGATGAGAATGAAGATTTTCAACTCAAAGGTCCAGCAAACATCTTCAACAAAATTATTGAAGAAAACTTCCCAAATCTAAAGAATGAGATGCATATGAACATACAAGAAGCCTACAGAACTCCAAATAGACTGGACCAGAAAAGAAATTCCTCCCGACACATAATAATCAGAACATCAAATGCACTAAATAAAGATAGAATACTAAAAGCAGTAAGGGAAAAAGGTCAAGTAACATATAAAGGCAAGCCTATCAGAATTACACCAGATTTTTCACCAGAGACTATGAAAGCCAGAAGAGCCTGGACAGATGTTATACAGACACTAAGAGAACACAAACTGCAGCCCAGGCTACTATACCCAGCCAAACTCTCAATTATCATAGAGGGAGAAACCAAAGTATTCCACGACAAAACCAAATTCACGCATTATCTCTCCACGAATCCAGCCCTTCAAAGGATAATAACAGAAAAAAACCAATACAAGAACGGGAACAACGCCCTAGAAAAAACAAGAAGGTAATCCCTCAACAAACCTAAAAGAAGACAGCCACAAGAACAGAATGCCACCTTTAACAACTAAAATAACAGGAAGCAACAATTACTTTTCCTTAATATCTCTTAACATCAATGGTCTCAACTCGCCAATAAAAAGACATAGACTAACAAACTGGCTACACAAACAAGACCCAACATTTTGCTGCTTACAGGAAACTCATCTCAGAGAAAAAGATAGACACTACCTCAGAATGAAAGGCTGGAAAACAATTTTCCAAGCAAATGGTATGAAGAAACAAGCAGGAGTAGCCATCCTAATATCTGATAAGATTGACTTCCAACCCAAAGTCATCAAAAAAGACAAGGAGGGACACTTCATTCTCATCAAAGGTAAAATCCTCCAAGAGGAACTCTCAATTCTGAATATCTATGCTCCAAATACAAGAGCAGCCACATTCACTAAAGAAACTATAGTAAAGCTCAAAGCACACATTGCGCCTCACACAATAATAGTGGGAGACTTCAACACACCACTTTCACCAATGGACAGATCATGGAAACAGAAACTAAACAGGGACACACTGAAACTAACAGAAGTGATGAAACAAATGGATCTGACAGATATCTACAGAACATTTTACCCTAAAACAAAAGGATATACCTTCTTCTCAGCACCTCATGGTACCTTCTCCAAAATTGACCACATAATAGGTCACAAATCAGGCCTCAACAGATTCAAAAATATTGAAATTGCCCCATGTATCCTATCAGATCACCATGCACTAAGGCTGATCTTCAATAACAAAATAAATAACAGAAAGCCAACATTCACATGGAAACTGAACAACACTCTTCTCAATGATACCTTGGTCAAGGAAGGGATAAAGAAAGAAATTAAAGACTTTTTAGAGTTTAATGAAAATGAAGCCACAACGTACCCAAACCTTTGGGACACAATGAAAGCATTTCTAAGAGGGAAACTCATAGCTATGAGTGCCTTCAAGAAAAAACGGGAGAGAGCACATACTAGCAGCTTGACAACACATCTAAAAGCTCTAGAAAAAAAGGAAGCAAATTCACCCAAGAGGAGTAGACGGCAGGAAATAATCAAACTCAGGGGTGAAATCAACCAAGTGGAAACAAGAAGAACTATTCAAAGAATTAACCAAACGAGGAGTTGGTTCTTTGAGAAAATCAACAAGATAGATAAACCCTTAGCTAGACTCACTAAAGGGCACAGGGACAAAATCCTAATTAACAAAATCAGAAATGAAAAGGGAGACATAACAACAGATCCTGAAGAAATCCAAAACACCATCAGAGCCTTCTACAAAAGGCTATACTCAACAAAACTGGAAAACCTGGACGAAATGGACAAATTTCTGGACAGATACCAGGTACCAAAGTTGAATCAGGATCAAGTTGACCTTCTAAACAGTCCCATATCCCCTAAAGAAATAGAAGCAGTTATTAATAGTCTCCCAGCCAAAAAAAGCCCAGGACCAGACGGGTTTAGTGCAGAGTTCTATCAGACCTTCAAAGAAGATCTAACTCCAGTTCTGCACAAACTTTTTCACAAGATAGAAGTAGAAGGTATTCTACCCAACTCATTTTATGAAGCCACTATTACTCTGATACCTAAACCACAGAAAGATCCAACAAAGATAGAGAACTTCAGACCAATTTCTCTTATGAACATCGATGCAAAAATCCTTAATAAAATTCTCGCTAACCGAATCCAAGAACACATTAAAGCAATCATCCATCCTGACCAAGTAGGTTTTATTCCAGGGATGCAGGGATGGTTTAATATACGAAAATCCATCAATGTAATCCATTATATAAACAAACTCAAAGACAAAAACCACATGATCATCTCGTTAGATGCAGAAAAAGCATTTGACAAGATCCAACACCCATTCATGATAAAAGTTCTGGAAAGATCAGGAATTCAAGGCCAATACCTAAACATGATAAAAGCAATCTACAGCAAACCAGTAGCCAACATCAAAGTAAATGGAGAGAAGCTGGAAGCAATCCCACTAAAATCAGGGACTAGACAAGGCTGCCCACTTTCTCCCTACCTTTTCAACATAGTACTTGAAGTATTAGCCAGAGCAATTCGACAACAAAAGGAGATCAAGGGGATACAAATTGGAAAAGAGGAAGTCAAAATATCACTTTTTGCAGATGATATGATAGTATATATAAGTGACCCTAAAAATTCCAACAGAGAACTCCTAAACCTGATAAACAGCTTCGGTGAAGTAGCTGGATATAAAATTAACTCAAACAAGTCAATGGCCTTTCTCTACACAAAGAATAAACAGGCTGAGAAAGAAATTAGGGAAACAACACCCTTCTCAATAGCCACAAATAATATAAAATATCTCGGCGTGACTCTAACGAAGGAAGTGAAAGATCTGTATGATAAAAACTTCAAGTCCCTGAAGAAAGAAATTAAAGAAGATCTCAGAAGATGGAAAGATCTCCCATGCTCATGGATTGGCAGGACCAACATTGTAAAAATGGCTATCTTGCCAAAAGCAATCTACAGATTCAATGCAATCCCCATTAAAATTCCAACTCAATTCTTCAACGAATTAGAAGGAGCAATTTGCAAATTCATCTGGAATAACAAAAAACCGAGGATAGCAAAAACTCTTCTCAAGGATAAAAGAACCTCTGGTGGAATCACCATGCCTGACCTAAAGCTTTACTACAGAGCAATTGTGATAAAAACTGCATGGTACTGGTATAGAGACAGACAAGTGGACCAATGGAATAGAATTGAAGACCCAGAAATGAACCCACACACCTATGGTCACTTGATCTTCGACAAGGGAGCCAAAACCATCCAGTGGAAGAAAGACAGCATTTTCAACAATTGGTGCTGGCACAACTGGTTGTTATCATGTAGAAGAATGCGAATCGATCCATACTTATCTCCTTGTACTAAGGTCAAATCTAAGTGGATCAAGGAACTTCACATAAAACCAGAGACACTGAAACTTATAGAGGAGAAAGTGGGGAAAAGCCTTGAAGATATGGGCACAGGGGAAAAATTCCTGAACAGAACAGCAATGGCTTGTGCTGTAAGATCGAGAATTGACAAATGGGACCTAATGAAACTCCAAAGTTTCTGCAAGGCAAAAGACACTGTCTATAAGACAAAAAGACCACCAACAGACTGGGAAAGGATCTTTACCTATCCTAAATCAGATAGGGGACTAATATCCAACATATATAAAGAACTCAAGAAGGTGGACCTCAGAAAATCAAATAACCCCCTTAAAAAATGGGGCTCAGAACTGAACAAAGAATTCTCACCTGAGGAATACCGAATGGCAGAGAAGCACCTGAAAAAATGTTCAACATCCTTAATCATCAGGGAAATGCAAATCAAAACAACCCTGAGATTCCACCTCACACCAGTGAGAATGGCTAAGATCAAAAATTCAGGTGACAGCAGATGCTGGCGAGGATGTGGAGAAAGAGGAACACTCCTCCATTGTTGGTGGGATTGCAGGCTTGTACAACCACTCTGGAAATCAGTCTGGCGGTTCCTCAGAAAATTGGACATAGTACTACCGGAGGATCCAGCAATACCTCTCCTGGGCATATATCCAGAAGAAGCCCCAACTGGTAAGAAGGACACATGCTCCACTATGTTCATAGCAGCCTTATTTATAATAGCCAGAAACTGGAAAGAACCCAGATGCCCCTCAACAGAGGAATGGATACAGAAAATGTGGTACATCTACACAATGGAGTACTACTCAGCTATTAAAAAGAATGAATTTATGAAATTCCTAGCCAAATGGATGGACCTGGAGAGCATCATCCTGAGTGAGGTAACACAATCACAAAGGAACTCACACAATATGTACTCACTGATAAGTGGATACTAGCCCAAA
The DNA here is from genome assembly GCF_000001635.26 of Mus musculus. Taxonomy (NCBI): domain Eukaryota; kingdom Metazoa; phylum Chordata; class Mammalia; order Rodentia; family Muridae; genus Mus; species Mus musculus. The sequence goes on along the minus strand of NC_000086.7, from coordinate 41,989,713 downwards.
ACCTAGGATACCCACGATATAAGATACAATTTCCTAAACACATGAAACTCAAGAAAAATGAAGACTGAAGTGTGGACACTATGCCCCTCCTTAGAAGTGGGAACAAAACACCCATGGAAGGAGTTACAGAAACAAAGTTTGGAGCTGAGATGAAAGGATGGACCATGTAGAGACTGCCATATCCAGGGATCCACCCCATAATCAGCATCCAAACGCTGACACCATTGCATATACTAGCAAGATTTTATCGAAAGGACCCAGATGTAGCTGTCTCTTGTGAGACTATGCCGGGGCCTAGCAAACACAGAAGTGGATGCTCACAGTCAGCTAATGGATGGATCACAGGGCTCCCAATGGAGGAGCTAGAGAAAGTACCCAAGGAGCTAAAGGGATCTTCAACCCTATAGGTGGAACAACATTATGAACTAACCAGTACCCCTGAGCTCTTGACTCTAGCTGCATATGTATCAAAAGATGGCCTAGTCGGCCATCACTGGAAAGAGAGGCCCATTGGACACGCAGACTTTGTGTGCCCCGGTACAGGGGAACGCCAGGGCCAAAGGGGGGGAGTGGGTGGGTAGGGGAGTGGGGGTGGGTGGGTAAGGGGGACTTTTGGTATAGCATTGGAAATGTAAATGAGCTAAATACCTAATAAAAAATGGAAAAAAAAAAAAAAAAAAAAAAAAAAAAAAAAAAAGAAGAGGGAGGGAAGAAGGGAAAGTGAAAGGAGACAGAAAGCATCATGTGGGGGCAAAAAAAAAAAAAAAGCAACGTGCAAAGACCTGACCTGAAGGACACCACTGTTTTGGTTTTTTGTTTGTTTGTTTGTTTTGTTTTGTTTTCTTCTTTTGCTCTCATGTAGCCCAAGCTGGCCTCACAGTCGCTATGAAGCCTTGACTGGCTTCAAACTCCTGATTCTCCTGTCTTCATTCTCCAAGAGCCAAAAAACCAGCTCAGCATGCTCTACAATGCCCTGCAATTTCTCTTCTAGACTCTGTGGGACCTGTCCCTGTCCCCATATTCTGAACTGTATTAAGGACCTTATTTTGGCTGATTTGGTTTTGTCCCCAGGAAGGATCATTTGTTTAGTAATTTGAGGCCATCTAGGTCTGGATAAGAATCCTGAACTAAGAAGAGAGTATCTCCCAGCTTTCTGGCCACTGGAATTGAGGGCAGTGGGCCATGTGTTGTAGTAGGGCATAGTATATGCAGGACTCCTGGCCTGGGCAGGCCCATGTTCACTGTGCCTGGCTTTCTTCCATTTGTTCTGCTTCTTGTTTTGAAACAGGGTCTTGATACGTAACCAAGACTGTCCTGGAACTTGTTACATAGACCAGGTTGATGTTGAACTTTTGATGATATAGCTGCTGTTGCTTCTCAAGTGCTGGCATGAGCCCCCCCTCCTCCTCTTCTTCCTCCTTCTTCTACTCCCTCTTCTTCCTTCCTCTTCTGTTTTATTGATAGGGTCTTTTTGTGTAATCTTGGTTGTCCTGGAACACACTATGTAGACCAGACTGGCCTGGAACTCAAAAAGATCTCTGCCTTTGCCATCCTGAGTGCTGGAATTAAAGGGGTGCACGCCATGCCCTGCCTTGCCCTTGAGCTCTGTTCTTGACACAGATGATGATTAGTTAGAAAACAAATGAATCAAGAAAAATTTGACTGTTCAAACAAAATTTGATGAAATATCATTAAGAATATTGCTACAAGCTGGGTGTAGTGGAATGCACCTGTAATCACGGTGCTCCAAAGGCAGAGGCAAGAGGATAAGCTCAAGTTCAAATTCATTCTCGGCTACAGGAGTAGTTTGAGACCATCCTAGGCTACATGAGATACTGTTTCAAAAATATTTCCATAAACATCCTTTAAGGACATTTATTTAACAAAGATAATCTAATAGTTACTTAGCTAAGATCAAGTGAGATTCATCCATAGGATGGGATAGTTCTGTATGATGAAATTAATTAATATATTTTTTAATTTTTAATTTTTTAATTTATTTTTGTGCTAGGGACAAAATTCAGGAATTTGTGCATGCTGAGTTTTTTGCCATACCACTGCATTATGCACCTATCTCTCTCTAATAGTTACTGAGTTAATAGATGAATAGAAAACTGTATGATCCTCTTAAATTATTGACTTTATTACTATTAATTTGTGTGGCTGTTCACATGTCAGGAACATGTGTGGTGGTCAGATGACACCTCACCAGAGTCTGTTTTCTCCTTCTAATTGGACCTGTCCAACAAAAGGGAAATCATTCCTCATATCAGAAACCTAGCCAATCAGCCGGGCGTGGTGGCGCACGCCTTTAATCCCAGCACTCGGGAGGCAGAGGCAGGCGGATCTCTGAGTTCGAGGCCAGCCTGGTCTACAAAGTGAGTTCCAGGATAGCCAGGGCTATACAGAGAAACCCTGTCTCAAACAAACAAAAACAAAACAAAACAAAAAAAAAAAAACAAAAAAAAAGAAAGAAAGAAACCTAGTCAATTACCCAGGGCTAGGGAAGTCATGGATCTTGGAGAAGGACATACCACCCACCACTACTAAACACTAAACAGGATAATCCTTAAGTTGTATTATGCATTTAGGGATATATATATATATATATATAAAATTTGTGTGTGTATTTAGCAACAAATAATGAAAAAAGAGGCCATAAATTCATAAATTTAAAAGAGAGTGAGGCAAGTGTATGGGAGGCCTCAGAGGGAGGGAAGGGAAGGGGAGCATGATGTAATTATATTATAAATATAAATCACAAAAGTAGAAGAAATAATAAAAAGGTTGTCAGTCCAGCAAATGATTCATATCCTGAGTGTTCCCCTTTCCCTATGTGCCAACTAGCCAATCAAATCAGAAGGTGAAGTCAAACTCCCACCAAGGTGATAAGACATAGTCACCACCTTAGTCATGGATTAAAGACAGAAATCCTCTTGGTCAAATGTACTGGGCAGCCCGGGTTGGGTCTTGTTATGAAATGAGTTGCCTTTTAACAAAAAGAAGTGCTGGGCCTGGAGGGACAACTCAGTGGTTAAGAGCACTGGCTGTTCTTTCAGAGGTCCTGGGTTAGATTCTCAGCAACCACAATGTGGTTTACAAACTGCCTGTAACTCCAGTTCCAGGGATCCAAGTCCCTCTTGTGGCCTCTGCAGACACCAAACATACACACAGGCAAAACACACATACACAAAAAATAAAGTAATAAAAAATTACACAAAAGAATCTATTTGCTGGGATACTTGGCTTAAACAGGCTACTTGGGCACACAAACAATGTGTTCCTTTGAGTGACACCCCCATTATCTGTACCTAACACTGCTGAGATATTTCACTAACACCAATATTATTGTGTTAATTAATGTGTCCCAAGAATAATCTGAACTAATTCAATGCTTAGTTACAATACCATTCTTTTTGAGGCAGGCTCTTGCTATGGAGTGCTGGCTGGCTTGTAGCTCACTATGTAGACCAGGCTGCTGTTAAACCCGAGGTGATGGCCTTGAACTTCTGTCTCTGCCAACCAATTCCTGGGATTATTGGCATGTGCCACTGTGCTTGGCTGATACTGTTTTTTAAAATTTTTTAATTAAACAGGGACAGATGGAGATTGCCTTAATATGATTTTTTAAAAAAATAAAAAAGAGGCCTCAAGTAAAAAGCCAGAATTATGTTATTTTTTTCTCCTGTGTGTTCTTCTGTGATGAAGAAAGCACTAAAGCAGATGCTACAATTTGGAATGGAAAAAAATCTTTTAATTTAACCATCTACTGGAAAAGAGAAAAAATCTTTCAGTATCAGTCTCTGAGTGAAGATGCATTGTTGCCCTTACCAGTGAATTTGTTGTATAAATAACACAGTCATAGGAGAGCTAACAAGTTGAGGAGGCCCAAGATGCCTTGGCTGGAAGTGGGGCAGCTGGTTCAACAGGAAGGGTCAGAATTTCTGTGTGGGCTGATGTGTAAGCTACCACATCAGATTCCAAAACACAGAATCAAGAGGTGTTTTGCAATGAGAGGCCCAGGGCTGGTGGCTGGCCCAGGAGGAGGACAGAGAGGGAGAGGGAGAGGGAGAGGGAGAGGGAGAGGGAGAGGGAGAGGGAGAGGGAGAGGGAGAGAGGGAGAGGGAGAGGGAGAGGGAGAGGGAGAGGGGAGAAAGGTTGATAACATGAGCCTGTCTGATAGATGGAATATTTATAAGAAGGGGTTCAAGGAGGCTTATGGGAAGCCATTTAACTAGGATAGATGACTACTTAAGGACTAGGTAAGGGGGTTTAGTGCTCACTCCATACTTTCCTTACCTAGGTTCCCACTGTTTGGTTTGTTGGGTTAAGGGTACGCTTTGCAGTGTTGGAGATCAAATCCGGGGCTCCATATGTACTCTGTATCCCTGAGCTATAGTCCAGTACTGTGCTTTGCTGCAGTAAGCATCATATGTTGACTCTAAACTTTGACCTTTGCAGCAGTTACTGAATTTATTCTCTTTCTTCTTTGCTCCCATTTCCAGGTGTTTAGAGTGTTTATAATCTTATTTATTTATTTATTTATTATATGTATATATGAGTACACTGTAGCTGTACCAATGGTTGTGAGCCTTCATGTGGTTGTTGGGAATTGAATTTTTTTAGGACCTCTGCTCTCCCTGGTCAACTCCGCTCACTCAGTCCCTACTTGCTCCCGCCCAAAGATTTATTTATTATTATATATAAGTACACTGTAGCTGTCTTCAGACGGCACCAGAACAGGATGTCAGATCTCATTACAGGTGGTTGTGAGCCACCATGTGGTTGCTGGGATTTGAACTCAGGACCTTCAGAAGAGCAGTCAGCGAGTGCTCTTACCTGCTGAGCCATCTTGCCAGCCCCCAGAGTGTTTATAATCTTTACATTCCACATGTCACCAGTGTCTCAGGCTGGCCTTAAATTTCATACAATAGCAGCGGCAGCAGTGGTAGTGGTAGTAGTAGTAGTAGTAGTAGTAGTAGTAGTAGTAGTAGTTAGTAGTAGTAGTTAGTAGTACTATAACTGGAAACTCTTCTCTCCACCTTCTGAATGCAGGGATTATGAAGATGCAGCACCATGTCTGGTTTATGCAGTGCTGGGCTTACTACACGCTAGGCAAGCATCCTGTCAACTGAGCTCCATCTCCAGCCTGGAACCCAAGGGCTTATTCATGTTAGACAAGTGTTTTACCCTAAGCTGTATCCTCAGGTCTATTTTTACCTTTTTTCTTTTGAGACTGAATCAGACTAATGTGGTCAGGTTGGCTGAGAACTGAGTCAGTAATCCACACTGGCCTTGAACTTGGCAGCCTCTTCACTCAGCCTCTTGACTAGTTAGGATTACACGCCTGCACCGCCTAGGCCCAGTGTCTATGTTCTTCAGCTTGTAACCACTTCTTCTTGTGCCTGGTTAAGAGCTGAAAAATATAGTGGGTTTATAAAGAAACCTATTCAACTCTGAATATCTAGTTCTTTATTAAGTTTCCAATCTAAGATGTAAGATTCAAGCCGGGCAGTGGTGGCGCACGCCTTTAATCCCAGCACTTGGGAGGCAGAGGCAGGCGGATTTCTGAGTTCAAGGCCAGCCTGGTCTACAGAGTGAGTTCCAGGAGAACTTAAACAGAGAAACCTTGTCTCGAAAAACCAAAAAAAAAAAAAAAAAAAAAAACAAAACAAACAAATAAAAAAAAAAGATTCCTGGGTAGAATCTTCAGAAAAAGCCATGTGTGAAGGTCAGAGAACAACTTGCAGGAGTCAGTTTTCTCCTTCTACCATGTAGAGCCCAGGAATTACATGCAGGGCACTGGGCTTGGCAGCAGACACATGGCCCCTGAGCCATCTTGTTGGCCCTCATTTTTACTCTTTTACTTGAATTTCTTTACAGTAGTTTCACCCTGACATCTCTCTTGCAGTATTATCTCTGCTATGTTGGTCCCTTCTGCTTTCCCTTTCTTATAGGTACGTAAGGCTACTACTTTTTGGCCTATAGATAATTAAAGAAATTATTTTTCTTCATGGTATGGAGTCTCATCGTGCTGCCCAGGCTGACTTGTAGCTTGTGACACTCCTGTGTCAGCCTCCTTAATGCTGGGATTTCAGGCCGGCATCATTACACTTGGCTGACTATATTTGGCTCTTTATCATCAACATCTGTTTGGCTTAAGCCCTGTTCCAGAGTTGACTGTCAGTGAGTCACCAAGTCCAAGTTTGCTATTTCCTTCAGGAAAAGGTCAATGGATCAAGGACCAGTGGTTGAGGCGAGGAAAAAGGTTTATGTGGAAAACTAGCAAACAAAGAACCTGAAGGGTGCTGGGCATGGAGGCCCACGTCTATTGTCGCAGCGTTAGGGAAGCAAAGGCAGGTGGATGTCTTAATTCGAGGCCAGCCTGGTCTACAGAGAAAGTTTCAGGACAGCCAGGGCTCCACAGAGAAACCCTGCCTTGAAAGAGTCAAATCAAGCAACAAAACAAAGAAAAAGAAAAGCTGGAAGGCAACATAAATCATATTAGAGAGCTTAGGGTTGCCAAAGGGCTTTATACGAAGGATCTGGGGGAGATTATGCAGGGGAGAATTGATATCTGCACATCTCCAGGGGCTGTTCCAATAACTTGGAACAGAATGTTGTTTTAATCACTCTTATTTTGGTGTGCTCATTCTTGAAAGGGAGGAGAGATTCAGCAACTTGAGGTCAAATCAACCTTGCGCTGTTCTATACAAACTGTTTTTTTTTTAATTGGCTCATCTTATCTATATGCAGAATTGAGAGGAAACAGTCTGACCCAAAGGTCAAGGCAGCAAAAGAGATGTGCGATTGGAAGGCAGAGGGGCCAAGCTTTTCTACTGAGCTAGTCACTCATTGGACATGTGCGGGGCTCAGTGCTTTCAGCAAAAGTGGACTCCATGTTCTTGAAAAAGTAACCTAGGCAACCATTATCCTCATTAGCCACACAGCAGAAGTGGTGTTGACAGCAAGGCTATTGGGAGACTAATAATATATTGCGCAGCTGCATGACCTCCAAAAATTAGAAATTTTAAAATGGGCTGAAAGAAAGAGAAGCTACCAGGTTTATTTAGGTTTCCCTCAGTTACAGATGTTCTCAAGGATGTGGCGGGATCTTTTAGTACATGCGTTTAGGTGGTCTTTAGTTTCCTAAGAGTTCTGTTTCAGTTGTGATGAATTTAATCATGACTTGTGTGCCATGATTTCCTTTTGCTTTATTTTTAAACGACATTTTGGATATACTGAGCCCACCTTTTCTCCCCCTTTTCTCCTCGGACTTCATTTGGGTTTTCTTAGCCTCTTTTCATTGACATTGCTTATGTCTTTTACCTGTTTGTGAGTTTGTCTCGCAGTGCTGGGGATTGACACCAAACTCCCCCATATGCTAGAGAACTGGTTCCACTATTACCTTGCACCCCAGTTCCCTGGTCAACTTATTTTGAGACAGAGTACTCACTAATTGATGACACTGACCTTAAATGTGTGCTTCCTGGCACAGCCTGCAAAGTAGCTGGGATTACAGTCATATACCACTACTCTTGACGTCTTCCTATGTTTTATTTATATATTTACATAGAATCTCACGGGGACCTTACTGACCCTCAACTTGATGAGTACCTGAGAATGGCCTTGAACTCCTAATGCTCCTCACTACAGCCTTAAAACCCCCGAGGACCTTATTATTTATTCTTCTCTCCTGCAATGAGTCTTTCCTTTCCCTTCAGTGTCTTCCTTGAGTTCAGTTAACATTCCTTTCACACTTTCCTGTTTCTGACATTAATTTTTCCATATCCTGCAGTTTGCTAAAAAGAGAACATTTGTTTCTTTTTAGTTTGCTCGTCAGAGTGTTTTTGCATTCTTGCTTGTACATGCCTTGTGCCCTCGGAGGCCAGGAGAGGGCACTGGATATCCTGAGCTGGAATTACAGCTGGATGGTTGTGAGTCATCATATGGATCCTAGGAACCAACCCTGGGTCCTCTGCAAGAACAAGTGCTCTTAGCCACTGGACCATCGCTGCAGCCCAATTCCTCCGCTTTGTGGTTCTTTTTTTTTTTTTTATCACAGGATGGTTATTTTTATCCACTGAAAAGTTTTGACTCTTAGAGGCTGGGATGTATGTACCCAGTGGTAGATAACTTGCCTGACATGTGCAAGGCCTTGACATCAATTCCCAACACCACATATAGACACCAAATAAATAAAGATATACCTATAAAAAAAGTTTGGAGAGATGTCTCAGAAGTTAAGAATACTAGTTCTGCCAGGCATGGTGGTGCACACCTTTAATCCCAGCACTTGGGAGGCAGAGGCAGGCAGATTTCTGAGTTTGAGGCCAGCCTGGTCTACAGAGTAAGTTCCAGGATAGCCAGGGCTATACAGAGCAACCCTGTCTCAAAAAACCAAACAAACAAAACAAAACAGAGAATACTAGTTCTTCCAGAGGATCTGGGTTTAGTTCCTAGAACCCACTTAGCACCTAACAACCATATGTGACTCCAGGTTGAAGGAATCTAATGGTATCTTGTGGCTTTCCTGGGCACCACACACAGACATGGACACAGACACACACAGAGACACAAACACACACACAAACACACACACACACATACAGAGAGAGAGAGAGAGAGAGAGAGAGAGAGAGAGAGAGAGAGAGAGAGAGAGAGAGAACAACACAGACATCACAGACATATATGCAGGCAAGCCGTGCACACACAGAAGGTAAAAATATATAAGCCTTTAAAAACAGGTTGGACTCGGCAGGGTGTATTGTTACAAGAATCTAGTACCAGCAGTCTGGAGGTGGCAGCAGGAGAATCAGGAGTTCAAGTCATTCAGTCCTCTGCTCTACATCTAGTTCAAGGTCATCAAAAACAAAAGCAAGCAAGCAAGCAATAAAGAAATAAAAGGAAAAAGAAATATAAAATTAGGACTGAAGAGATGGCCCAGTGGGTAAAAAAGCTTGCTGCTGAGTCCGAAACCTGAGTGTCATCTCTGGGTCCTACATACCAGAAGGAAAGAACTGACTTAGGCTAGTTTTCCTCTCACCTCCACCCATGAGGTGAAAGACCCTGCTCCACCCCCACCCCCAAGTTAAGAATAATAAGGTAATGAAAAAAAGTTTAGATGCTTGCTTTTCTCTTATTGTACCTTCATACAGATGCTATGGGTAGGTTTGTTTTGTTTTGTTTTGTTGTTGTTTTGTTTTGTTTTTCCTCATCATGATAAGAGTATCCCCAGATTTACTGGATCAATGGTAATAATACTATTGGGCCAGAATTTGGATGCCTTATTTGGTTGACTGGCCCAAGAGCACCCTCTTCTGTTGGTACAGTGAGCTACAATTCCTTTGATGAACCTAGCTTTTCATCAAAGGAGGAGGAGGAGGAGGAGGAGGAGGAGGAGGAGGAGGAGGAGGAGGAGGAGGGGCATTTGATTGATGGCTGTGATACTACTCCACCAGCAAGTCATTTTTTTTTCTATCTTCTTGCCTCCATGAGATTTCTAGCTCTGTCCAGTGTTTGGCTCCTTCCTTTGGATACTTATTGAGGGCTCTGATTCCCGAGGCTTCACGCCTGCTCTTTGTATTCACTTAGGGTGGGCCCTTTTTCCCTTTCAAGTACACACTGTAGGTTGAGCATGGTACTCTACAGAACTCCCTTCTCTTTCTCCCATTTCCTGTCTGACATTTCAAATAAATGGAGTCATCTATGTGGTCTTTCGTGACTGTTTTCAGATACAATTGCTTCAGTGTTTATCTGTGCACTACATAGTATGTACCAGCAGTATTTTTACTCCTTTTATAAGTGTGTACTCTTCCATTGTATAAATATCTCATATTTTCCTTACTTGTACGTTGGTTAATGGACATGTTGGATATTTCCCAATATTTGTCTATTATCTGGCTGGACTTTGTTTTATTGTTACGGGGGATTGACCCTCATACATATAAACTGTACTACTGAGATATACTGTAGCACCATTTTGGCTATTATGAATAATGCCACTATGAAGATTTCTGCACAAGTTTTTTGCAAACATATGTTTTCATTTATCTTGGGAATATACCTGGAGATAGGATTAGTAGGACTTTTAAGAGCCATATGTTTGGCATTTTGAAGAATGGCTAAATGGTATTTCTGAATGCTTATATGAGAGACTAGGGATATGACTCAGTTGGTAGCATGATTGCGTAAAAAATGGATGAGAGCGCTGTGGTTCCCCAGTACCACATAAACTCTATGTCATGGTATATGCCTGTAATCTCGCCAGTGGGGGAGGTATAGGCAGGAGGATCAGGAATTTAAGGTCCTACATGGCTAAATAGTGAGTTTTGAAGCTGGCCTGAAATACATGAGACGGTGTCTAAAAATCAAACCAAAACAAAGTAGTTGTATCATTTTACATTCCTACCAGCACTGTATGACAGTATCCATATGTTCACATTTTTAACTGTAGCCATCCTGGTGATGTCTTACTTTGTATACCAAACTAGCTATGACTTCTTAATAATCCTCCTTCCTGCCTTTACCTCCTGAGTCCTGGGATTAAAGAATGGTTCCACCTTATCCAGATTATTTTCAATATTCTTTATGCATAAATATATCTTCATATGTAATATTTGCAAATATCTTCCCCATTCTGTTAGCTTTCTTTTTAAAAAGATTTATTTATCTTATGCCTGTGAGTACACTGTAGCTGTCCTCAGACACCAGAAGAAGGCATCGAATCTCATTACAGATGGTTGTGAGCCACCGTGGTTGCTGGGAATTGAACTCAGGATCTCTGCAAGAGCAGTCAGTGGTCTTAACCACTGAGCATCTCTCCAGCCCCTCTGTTGGCTTTCTTCTTAAAACTTTTATTTATGTATGAAAGTTTTACACACACACACACACACACACACACACACACATATATATACATATATATACATATATATATTACACACATCAATCTATCTAGATATCTATCTATCTAAATATCTATCTAGACATCTATCTATCTAGATATCTATAGCACATGCCAGAAGAGAGCATCAGATTCCATTATACATGGTTGTGAGCCACCATGTGGTTGCTGAGAATGAAACTCAGGACCTCTGGATTTTTGTTTTGGTTTGTTTTGGTTTCTTTTGGTTTGGTTTGGTTTTTTGAGAGAGGGTTTCACTGTATAGCCCTGGCTGTCCTGGGACTCACTCTGTAGACCAGGCTAGCCTCGAACTCAGAAATTCGCCTGCCTCTGCCTCCCAAGTGCTGGGATTAAAGGCAGGCGCCACCATACCCGGCTGACCTCTGGATTCTTAACCAATGAGCCATCTCTCTGGCCCCCTATTGGCTTTTTCTTCATTGTCTCCTCTACTCATATATCTTTGAGATGGGATTCTGTTATAGAATTCAGTATGGTCTAAAACTCACTGAAGCCCAGACTTACCTCTAACAAATTATCTTTCTGCTTTAGTCATTTTATAGGTGTACACCACAATTCTCAGCTATCTTTTCACTTAAAAAGTGTTACATTCATTGTGGTGTGTGTGTGTGTTCAGATGACAACTTGCCAGTGTGTGTTCTCTTTTTTCACAATGTGGATTCTGGGGATTGAATTTAGGATGAAAGGATTGGTTACAAGAGCTTTTAACAACTCAGTCATCTCACTAGCCTTCTCTTTCTTTCTTCTATTTTTCCTTCCTCCCTCTTTCTTTCTTTCTTTCTTTCTTTCTTTCTTTCTTTCTTTCTTTCTTTCTTTCTTTCTTTCTTTCTCTCTTCCTTGCTTTTATTTGGTTGAGTATCTTTTTCACCCTCAATCTCTTTCTTTCTTTCTTTCTTTCTTTCTTTCTTTCTTTCTTTCTTTCTTTCTTTCTTTCTTTCTTTCTTTTTTGTTTGTTTTTCAAGACAGGGTTTCTCTGTATAGCCCCGACTGTCCTGGAACTCACTTGGTAGACCAGGCTGGCCTCGAACTCAGAAATCGCCTGCCTCTGCCTCCCAAGGGCTGGGATTAAAGGCGTGTGCCACTACCGCCGGGCACCATCTTATTTCTTGAGACAGGGTATGACAAATTTATTTTAGGCTTGTCATGGTGGCACACAACCTTAATATCAGAACTGGGAGGTAGAGGCAGCTTCATCTCCGTGAGTTTGAGGTCAGACTGGTCTATATAGTGAATTCTAGGTCGGCCAGGGTGATACAGTGAAACCGCAGCTCAAAAAAATAAAGAAAATAAAAAAGAAAATTATTTTAGGGAAACTCTTGTTTACATGTAATTTTACATTTATTAAAGACAAAATTAAGATTGTACACTAACAAAATGCCTATTCTTTTTACATAAATCTTGGCTGAATATCTGATATGGAAGGATGTAGATAATCTTCAACATTTTTCATAGTTGATCGTTACTTTGATTTTATAATTCTCATGCTGCAACTGCTTCCTTGTATAAGTATGTATTACAAAATGGTACAAGTGTGTTTAGTGTCATTTCAGAATGTGTTGGAAATTCTGTCCTAATTATAAGCCAAAGTGGTTTGTTTGTTTGTTTGTTTGTTTGTTTGTTTTAATGAAACCTAGCAAGTCAGCTGCCCACTAATCCTGAGCTCTGGATCATGCTATTCAAAGGCAAAGAGATCTTTGCTCTTGAGTGCCAAGGGTAAGTTGAAGAAAGCATCCTTTAAATCCAGCACCATGAACCAATGGCACTCTGGAGGAACTGCACTCATCTTTAGTTTCATCTTCTAAGGCCAAGGTTCAAATAGGCTTCTTTTTGGGGGATTCCTTAGCCCAGTGGCCCTCCTCTTTACAATAAGCACATTAGTTCTTTCTAAAGTGGGGGCATTCTTGATCCTTGGGAGCCCTCCAGTCTTCTGGTTTGGCCGTGGCTGCCAACAGGATCTTTGCCAGGTCACGAATCTGTTGCTCTGCCCTTTCATCTGTCTTTCCTCCATTCGTTTCTCTGCACTTTCTCTCCCATCAAACACTTTCTCCACCACCATCACTAAGTCTCTCAGACTTTTCTCCCAACCTCTCAACTCTCTGGAGCTTTCTCTTGATATCTGGTGCTGCCTGGTTAATAAAGGCTAGACCCCTCACTGCTTTTGCTTCTGGTAATTCTAGGTCCATGGGGGTATCCAGAAGTCTCTCTAAGAAAGCTGCATGGCTCTCATCTCCCTGACTAATATTAAAATCCCAATCTGGACAGGTTTCGGGAAAGCCAGCATCAATAGCTATTTGGTTATTGATGGGCTCACTTGTGGAGCAAAGAACCAGTTTCCTGGCCTCTGTCTGGATTCTCTCCCTCTCTTCTGTGGTGAAGAGAAACTGCAAAAGCTGTTGACAGTCATCCCAAGTGGGCTAGTGAGTGAAGAGGACTGTTTCTAAGCGATTATTTAAATCTCTGGGCTTGTCTGAAAAGTGGAAGTTCTGAGTTCTCCAGTTAAAGGTCACTAGTGGCAAAGGACCACTAATAATGAAGTTGATTTCCTTGGTCACTGACAAGACTCGCTGCAGGCAAGTGCAGGTCAAAAGACTCCAACTCAGGAGGAAGCCCCTGTAGGCTTCGTGTCCCCGTATCAGTCGCCCCCACCCCCACCCCGCTTCCCTGCCTGTGGTAGGGCCCTGCCTGTGGCAGAGCTGCCTGTGGTGGTGGCTGCTGTTCCACCTGAGGGGTTGAGTAGGGTGAAAAATAACCTCCTCCGTTCGGTCCCGGGTGGAGGGATTGTGTAAAAGGAGATGGATGATCCAGTGTCTCTTCCTTTGTATCCTTGAGGTTTTTGGTAGCTAAGTCAAGAACTTCTGCCTGTTTGAGAAGAAAAACACTAAGCTAAGGGGGCAGGTCCTCTAGGAGGTCTCGCCAAATCACCACATAAGGTATTTGGTCTGGGTGGCCAAGTTGGGGTTTGAAAATGATTTTCTCAACCCCTTGTACCAATCTCAGGTTAAAGGATCCCTCTGGGGGCCAGCCAGTGTTGAAAGTGGGTCATTCTGACCTGCAAACTGTGGTTAATTTATTTTATTTTATTGGTTTTTCGAGACAGGGATTCTCTTTAAAGCCCTGGCTGTCCTGGAACTCACTTTGTAGACCAGGCTGGCCTCGAACTCAGAAATCTGCCTGCCTCTGCCTCCCGAGTGCTGGAATTAAAGGAGTGCGCCACCATGCCCAGCTTCTCCCCTTATCTTAACATCTCTAAAGTGTCTAAGGAACAACTCAGTGGGGTTGAAAGCACCTGTCCCATGTTAAACATCTGTCAGAAAGTTGCCTTGTAATACCATCAACAACAAAGCGTCAAGAGCGCCAAATATAAAACACAAGAAAAATTTGTCCTTTCCTCTCTATAATGCAGGAACAAGAAACAACCAGGAGGTAGCGCTCACACACAAGAAGGGAAACTTGTCCATTCCTCTCAGTCAGGAAGGGACAGGAAATAACCAGAATGGTGGGCATGGAACTGAAGCTACCGAAGTGCTGCCTGGGACAGCACTGCGCAGACAGGCCACAGCCCTATACAAATGCCCGGAAATGAGGCTACCTCGGAGCACTCAGCCAGCCACGGCCCCACGTGCTGTCCCAGCCATAGCTGAGGACACCTGCATCTCAGCTGGGGACTCTCAGGCCCCTTAACGAGAAACAGCACATACAGCATAGACAGTTACTGAGGAATTCATTTTTTATATCCCCTTTTATCTCCACACAGAAATTAGGCCACAAATCACTTGCTCTCGCAGCTAATCCACCTGTCTGAGTTGCTCTGGGGCTGGAATCTCCAACCTCTGGTTTAGCACCTCCTGATTAGAGCAGCTGGAGGCTAGGCAAAGCCTTGGCAGGGAATCATACTTCTCTAAGTTGAAGTTTCAGGGAGAAAAGTGGAGGGGGACTTATGTCTGCCCTTTGTTCTCAGTGCTTGTTAAGACCCACAGAGCGTATGTTCACATGGTGAAAAAAAAGCTCACTACGAGAATGCACATAAATTCAGTCATACATTGAATAAGAGGTTATAACAGAGAATGCCTATGTGCACATACACTAGGAGCTTAACTTTCACCACTTGTTACTCGCTTGCAGGGTCATGGAAAGTTTAAAACTAATTAAGGCAACCTTGATGTTTTTGTTTAGACAAACCCAGTCAATAACTCCTGTTTTTGCACCTGGGGTCCTGTGGTGTATATCTTCTTGATGGCCTTCGGTTAATGGTTTCTGGAAACCCTTAGAATGTGCCCTAAGTTTTAAAACTCTGCTGTTATCTTAGAAGCAACTAAGCAGTCTGGTTATAAAAGGAACTGGAATATCTCTGTGGTTGTTGCCAATTCTAGGTGACCCCTAGCATGCTAGCTGTTTCTGACGAATAAACGCTCTTTGCTTTTGCATACTATCTGAATCTGTGATCTTCCTTTGGCAATTTACATTACAAGAAGGTAGTGAAAGTTAGTCAGCAGAGAAAATAAACAGGACGTCATGTAGCGGGGTTCCACGTCCCCTAGCGGGAGTTCCACGTCTGTCTGCTCAGTCCTTCCCAGAAATTAACACCAGAGGCATTGTATCCCCCCCCCCCATGGGCTCTGGAACGTCTCTCAAGCCCCAGTGGGTAGATGTATTAGAGTGTCCACTTCAGCAGGATTAACATCCACGTTAGTCATTTTCTTGCCACGAAATACAGATTTTTAAGGCCTCTTCAGAACAGAATTACAGAATTATTCAGAATAGAATTATTGTGGTACCACACAGACGCATAGATAGACACAGACTACATATAAACACATGGACGGACACTCACAGACTCAGACATTACCAGTATTGAGCCCTCTGGGTTGGGTCCTGGTGGCCTTGGAGTTCCTGGCCAATGAAACAAAATGTTGTGCCACAAAATGTTCAGAAACTCCAAAAGATCACCTAGGAGCTGTTTCTCATGTAATCACATTAGAGTCTCTTTATTACAAATTTGAGTTTGGGCTTACTCACCATCGGCCCACAGGACAGTTTGGATCAGTACAAGGTTTTACAGAAAATGGAAGCAAGTGAGGGGGTGTCCATTCTGGCAAGCATCTAATTGAATGACTATTGTGAGCCCACAGGTGGGTGCTCTGAAGCAAGATCATATACAATCACGAACAGTCTGCAAGTACATCTGAAACAATCAGACTAATCTTTGATTAGCTGTTGCTAGGAAGTACGAGAGAGTAACTCTGGCCAAGGACAAGCCTTGGCATCCTTCCTCATACTTGGGTGCAGCTTGAGTTCAGCTGCAGGCTAAATTCTCAGGCTTTTTTTCCTTTTTGCTTTTCTTTTAACATGGGGACAGGTTCCAAGATTGGAGTAGGTTTGGCCTCTCAGGAGTAAGTGCAATGTTTTTTGTTTTTGTTTTTGCTTGTTTGTTTGTTTGATTGATTTCAAATATATTCTATGTGATATTAACTTGTGTCTAATGAGCTTTCTTTTTGTAGTGTTTAAATGGCGTACTTTCACCCCCATTTTTGTTGTCATTGTTTATTCAAAACTTGTTTCAAACTCACTATGTAGCCAAAAATGATCATAAAGTCTTGACTCTCCTGCTTCCAAGTGTTGGGATTGCAAACAGACATGTAACCCCAGATTTTAAGTATTTCTATACATTTTTCTAATACATACATTTCTTATAGAAGCATGCAACGGTGTGTGTACCTACACATGTATGAGTGCATGTAGTCTATACCAGTTTTTTATTGATGCATTTAGTAAAATTACAGTTGATATAATTTGGTACACATTAGTTGTTCTTTTAAATGTACTATTTATCTGTTTATGCCACCTGTTCTGTGTTTACTGTCTTCCTTCTGGTCTTTGATGGTTAAGTTTTTAAAATTATTCGTGGAATAGGGGCTGAGTAGATCAATGGTACAGATTTTTCTTAGCTTATATGAGACCTCAGGTTTAATTCCTGAGAGATAAAGAAATTTATCCACTACTATAACTCACTAACATACATTGTTTAATAAATTTGGGGGGGGAGGTTGTTGTGGCACATGCCTTTAATTTCAGCTTTCACAAGGCAGAGGCATGTAGATCTCTGTGAGTTCTAAGCCAGTATGTTCTACATAGCCAGTTCCAGGACAGCCATTGTCAGAGCCACACCTTATCTCCCCACCCCCCAATTTTTTTTTTTTACTTGTTGGATAGCACACTGTTATCTGAAGAGGCAAAGGCAGGAAGCTCACAAGGTCAAGACCAGTCTAAATCACACAGTCTTAGGCGTGGTAGCATACTACCTTAATCCCAGCACTCAGAAGGAAGAAGCAGGCAGATCTCCATGGGTTCAAAACCATTCTGCCATTCTGGTGAGTTCCAGGCAGTCAGGGCTACATAGTGAGGCTCTTTCTCAAAAACAAATTGTTTAATAGTTTCATAAATATATATAATGAATTTTGGTTATCCTCACTCCATGTCAATCTATAAACATGGTCAAGAACACTGGTGGGGGTGGGGACAGGTTGGGGAGGCCTAGTACCATTGTGTTACCAGAGTATCAGTATCTCTTTTGAATCCACATAGTTACCACTTTCTTTGTTCTTCATTCCTGCTCTAATCTGAGCTTCTGCCTGGGATTATCTTCCTTTGGCCTTAAGAAAGGGGTTTAAAACTTTGTTCACTGACTGATAGCAAATGCTGTCATGGGAAACTATTCATTTTATTTTTTCAAATATATTTCAGTGGAATACAATTGTAGGTAGACAGTCACTTCCTTATAATGTACTTTTCTTTTCGTTTCTTTTCTCTTATATGGTAAGATCTCATTATTGTGAACCACCGAAGTTCCCAGAAGAAATAAAAAAGTCATGTTCCTACCAGATGGAGACCACCACAGAAAAACACCATCCAATGGAGAGTTATGGAACCCAGTCCTAATGGATACATTGACAAAAATGCTGTCACACCCAAGGCCCAGGGAACATTGCTGAGGAGGGGAGAGAAAGATTGTAAGAGCCAGAGGATCAGAGAGTTTGCTGTGAGACTCTGTCTTAGTAACATCAAAAGCTATGCCCCTAAAGTCTCACCAACATGACAGCGTGAACATGTGCCGAACAAGAACCACACAAAGGAGCATGCTAAACTGCATGGGGTTGGGAGTGGGGGTGGAGTCCACAAGGCCTCAAACATACATAAAGATCTACTGGCAACTGAACAAAACGGAGTAGGAGAGCAAAGCAATTGGTTGTCCAGTGCCAAATGGTCAACCTTGGAAACATATATACACGTAACATTATATGAACTCAACAGATTATATTTGGGAATATATATGTATTTACAAACACATGTATATATGCAATAACAATTGATGAACAAGAAGCCACGAATTTAAAGAAGAATAGGGGAGGATTTGGAGGGAGGAAAAGGAAAGCAGACATGTAATTAAAATACAATCTCAAAAATAATTTTAAAAAGCTATGCTTGTATTAAACATTCCATAAGGATGATTGAGAGTGAGGATGTTACAGGTTGGGAGTCAAAATTATCTTGGACTATTTTAGTCTCTTAAATAGCCATTTATTGCCTACCTATGTGTGTGACCTTACTTCTTTGTGACTAGTACATAAATACATTTGGGAGTATAGAGACTCCCTAGCTTTCAGTAACCCAAAGGCTAAGAATTCCGCCAGATAACATCTGCAGCCTATTACAAATTGCCTTGGTCTGCTGTAACTGGACTACCTGATTTTTCCACCCTTGTATTTAAAATATCTTGATTTATGGTTGTCTTTGTTCTATTACTATAAAACTTTATGAAACTGTTACTACACTAGAACACAATATTTGGAATAACTTAAGTCTGGGCTCCCGGGTCATGGTCACTCATATTTGGCTCCAGAATAAACTCTTATTTCCTTGGAGCTGTGAGTTGTATTTTTGCATCAGGGTTTTACAATCTTAATGGGCCTGGAACTCACTACATAGCCCAGGCTTGTTCAGACATGCACTAACCATATTACCCTTGCTCCCCTAGTGTTGGAATTATAGGTCTGTCTGTCTGTCTGTCTGTCTCTCTCTCTCTCTCTCTCTCTCTGTGTGTGTGTGAGAGAGAGAGAGAGAGAGACTTGGTCTACTCAATTGACTGCATGTCTACCTATTGTCAGGACCTGAACCTGACCTCTGCTCTGCTGTCCCCCTCACAGCTCGGCTCCACCCTGCTATGGACCTCAGTTGCAGCTCCTTCCAGATTCTATTAACATATTAGTGTGCTGCTGAACCCCCTGGAATGTTGTTACACCCTCTCAGTATTCATGTTGTAAACACATATATGCATTTCTCAGAAATATCTACTCTTTAAAATATGGTATAAGAGTTCATGTTTATTACTTACTTTCTTAAAAATTATTTGTATAACTTTTTGTGTGTATGTGTATGTGTGTGTTGTGTGGGAATATGTGCATGTGCGTGCGTGTGTCTGTGGTTACCAAAGAAGTTGGATCTACTGGAGTTAGAAATGCAGGAGGTGTGAATCACC
Source organism: Mus musculus (assembly GCF_000001635.26). Classification (NCBI taxonomy): domain Eukaryota; kingdom Metazoa; phylum Chordata; class Mammalia; order Rodentia; family Muridae; genus Mus; species Mus musculus. The sequence goes on along the minus strand of NC_000086.7, from coordinate 41,970,256 downwards.
AGATATGAATGGCAGGAATTGGACACTGGTCCTCTGGAAGAATGATGCATGCTCTTAACTGCTGAGCCATCTTTGCAGCCCCTTACTTCTTATTTAGTAATTAAGATTAGAATAAAAGAACCTGTCTCAGCCAAATTACTAAAGGAGGCAGAAGTATCTGGCAAATTGTTGTCATTGAAACTTCTGACCTTAGTGAATTTATTGTTATTCAGTAAATTCTGACATCATAGAAAGACACAGTTCTGTCCCCTGTATTGCTGGTGTGGTGCTCTCATAACAAACGCCTTAAGTTTGGTAAGTGCCTCCCTCTGTATGGACAGGTTCCATTCACAGCTCTGTGTTCTGACCACAAGCTGTTGTTCCCAGAAAAGTGAACCTAATCTTTTGATTTGTTTTGTTGTTGTTGTTGTTGTTTTGTTTTGTTTTTTGAGACAGAGTTTCTCTGTGAAGCCCTGGCTGTCTTAGAACTCAGCTCTGTAGACCAGGCAAGCCTCAAACTCAGAGATCTGCCTACTTCAGCTGGGATTAAAGGCATGCGCAACCACCACCACCACAGGGCAAGTGAGTATAATCTTATCTAACAATAAATCAAACATTTCATTCCTCTGTTTGTCCCTCCCCCCACCCCTGTGGCTTTTGAACCCAATCAAAATGAATTTTGTGGCCATCTAAGACTTACATAACTGATTCCCTGGTTACAATTCAGATCTTATCACAAAGACTGTAGTCAGCTGCTGGCTGTGCTTCAAATGGGTCAAGTATGTTTGTGCCTCAGGGTTTCCCTCTCCCCAGCTTGCATGTTCTTTACTAAGATACTTTCAAGCTGGGTTGTCCAACTCCATGTTTCGGCTCAACTCTCACCTGTCATCAGACGAGCTTTCCTGACCACCTTATGTAAGACTGCATATCCCGCTTTATTCCTGTAAAACTTTCTGCACTTATAACAAAAGATATCTCCAACTATAGCAACATTTTTGTAATTATATACATTGAAATGTGCATATATTAGCCCCTCTACTACCCTTCCTTGTCTCTGCTCCCCCACCTCTTGCTGCTTCCCTGACTCCTTGTAAACAGTTCTCCTGCTAATTTTCTTTGTTTTTGTTTTTTAAAGATTTATTTATTTTATGTATGTGGGTACACTGTCATGATGTCTTCAGACACACCAGAAAAGAGCATTGGATCCCATTATAGATGGTTGTGAGCCACCATGTGGTTGCTGGGAATGGAACTCAGGACCTCTGAAAGAGCAGTCCATGCTCTTAACTACTGAGCCATCTCTCCAGCCCTCTCTTGCTTTCATAACTCTCTCTCTCTCTCTCTCTCTCTCTCACACACACACACACACACGCACACACACACACAGAGAGAGAGAAAGAGAGAGAGAGGCAGGGAGGCAGGGAGAGAGGGAGAGAGGGAGGGAGGGACGGACGGAGGGAGGAGGGAGAAGGAGATTAAATCTAATTTTCTCATATGACAGAAAATACTCAACATTTTGATTTTCTTCCCCCAGTGAGCAATATCAAAACAAAACACTATAAAACAAACACCCCCCACCACACACACACACAGCTTTCAGTTCAAAAGCAATGAGAGACAGTTTATTCTAGAGCCTGATAAAAGTGACCATGGCCCAGAATATTTTTGGAGTATTGGACCTAACTTCTGAATCTAAAATGTTTCTCAAAAGCTTGTTTTAAAAGCTTCTCGCCTTTAATCCCAGCACTCGAGAGGCAGAGGCAGGCGAATTTCTGAGTTCAAGGCCAGCCTGGTCTACAGAGTGAGTTCCAGGACAGCCAGGGCTATACAGAGAAACCCTGTCTCAAAAAACCAAAAAACCAACAAACAAAAGCTTCTCGCCCAACTTGCTGCTATTGGGAGGTGGCAAAACACAGTACGAGTTTGTGCTTAGAGGATGAGCCTTCTGGTTAGTGGGAATGTGACCATCAATAGGATGAAAAGACCCCATTTCTTTCCTCCCTTTTCACTCTCTAGCTGTCCTGAGCGCTGCAGCTTCTTCTACCATATGTTTCTTGCCACAGGCACATAAACAATGGAACCAACTTTACCATGGACTGAAATGTCCAATGTCAGTGTGCACTCTGCAGCCCTAGCCCTTGGGGAGGATCAGAAGCTCAAGGCCAGGAGTAAGTCCAAGATCCAGCCAGACCAAGACCAAATGGACCCAAAAGTCTCTCCAAAACTATGGACCAAAATAAACCTTTCTGCTTTCTCCGTTTTGCTCTACAGGGCCCTAGACAAGTGTCACTTAAAGGTAGTTATCTCAGGCATTTGTGACATTAATGAAAAATCAACTAACATAAAATTCAGTGAAGAAAGGACAGAATGCAGCATCTGTATAAAGGAAACTAAAGTTAAATCAAAGCAACATTCAAGGACCGAATTTTGCAAAGATGTTAACCCCACATTGATTCATAAAGTTATTGAAATTTTTGTTTTAAAACCTCCAATCTACTTGTTTGTGTAGTCTGAAGGACTTTAATGTTTTATCTAAGCTCATATATGTATCTAGGGAGTTTATTAAAACAAATTTAATACAAAGAAGACTAGAGTCAGGGGTTAGAGTCAGAACTCAGTCAGTAAACTGCTTGCAAGCATGTAGACCCCAGTTCGACTCCCAGTGCTCCCAGGCATGGTTGCACATGTTTGTAATCAGTATTGGAGAAGCAGAGACAAAAGGATATCCAATGAAAGATCCTGTCTCAGAAAACTGAAGTGGGTGGTTTATGTCGCTGACATCAGGGTTGACATCTGGCTTCTACACACAAGTGCATACTCATGTACCCTCACACATACAGCAAAGTAAGTCTACTGCTACTATACTTTAAAACAAACTGTAGGTAAGTAGAAATTGTAATCATATTCAATTAATGTATGATAAAATAAATAAACTTAATAATATGATAATTTTGATGTTGGTAAAGGTAGCATTTTGAAACCAATAGTGAAAGCATCAAATTATCCAATATTGTCTGGTATTTTGGAAAAATAGGGATGCTTTTCTACTTCGTTTCTTTTTTTTTTTTTTTCTACTTCGTTTCTTACTCTAGAATAAATTCAAACACCTTTAGGATTTAATTAATGGAAACATAAAGGTATTATCAAAAGGAAAAAAGTAGTGTGGCATTTGTAAACGTAACCCAAAGCCAGAAACTCAAAAGGCAAAGTACACAAATTCGACTGCACACAAGGGAAAAGTAAACCTACACAGTGTAAAATGTCAGAGAGAAAAGTTAAAAAAAAAACAATGGACATAAATACTTGCACTACAGATGATAGAACAACATTTGTTTAAAGAAAAAAATAAAAACCTTGTGAACCAATAACCAACCAATTACCAAAATGGATAAAAGATAAACAAACATATGATAGCTAATAACTGTATGAAAGACACTAAACATTACTAATAACTAATGACACAAAAAGCAAAGCACTTCCTTTGAGCTATTGGATTGGCAAAGATTCAAAGTATTGACAGGTCTGTCCCTTGGTGGAGCAAGCTATGATACATACAGGCTCTCATCAGGGCAAGCAAGGCCTCTCTCTCTTATATGTTTAGTATTTGGTGGCCTTAAAAAGCCTTCTGAGGTTACTTGGTAGTATCTATACCAGGAGAAGTGGTATCATCCAAGAGAACGTGATACCGTGTGGCTGCCTAAGAAGAGTTATGTCTACAATCTCATCCTGGTATAGAGCTACAGAACTTCTTAGCTGATGGTTCCTCATGCAATGTTAAATTCTGGTGTGAACATAAGTTATGATTCTAATAAGACTGGTTCCTAGTAAACTAAGTAATGCTATAATGATGGCTTTGGACTCAATAGGTACTTTTGCTCGGTGCACTGAAAGCTGGCATAGCACTTACACTGGTGCTGTTAATGATAGATCTCAATGGAGCTACGGATTGGTTTGACTTTTTAATAGACGAACTGGTGAAGATGTTGTTCCACCCCTTTGCTAGCCTTTTTCTAGCGGATGAAGGCAGTATTTGTATGGCATTTGTATCATTAATGGATAGACTGTGGAGGCTGGATAGATGTCTCAGTGGGCAAGAGTACTTTCTGAGCTAGCATAAGGACTTGAGTCTGTTTCTCCAGTCCCAACAGTAAAACAAAGACAAACAAACCAAAAAACCAGGAACAGTCATGACTGACTGGCCTGGGTCTAAACTCCAGCAAGAGACTCTGTCTTAAAGGAGTAAAGTATACAGTGATAGCCTCCTATGGCCTCCACACATGCCCTCCATGCATGTACACCACACACATATGCAAAAGGAACTTTTATTCTCCTGTATTGTTGCCTCCAAGGCTTACTGCCTCCGTCTGCTAACCTAGGCCCAGTCCTGGAAGCTTCTAGTCTTGGTACAATCTTAGCTAGATCTAGAATGTTTTCAGCCTCTCCCTAGTTCTCTCTGAACTCTGGCTGGCTGACCAACTCAGCTGTTCTGGCTCAAACTCCTCTCCAAGCTGACTGGTTCAATCTAGCTTCTCTTGGCCTCTCCTGAGTTGCTCTGCCTGGCCTCAAACTCTCTTCTCTCTCTCTCTCTCTCTCTCTCTCTCTCTCTCTCTCTCTCTCTCCTGATCTCTTAAGACCTCTTAAGACCTCTCACTTTCCCCTTTGGGCACATCCAATTCTGTCAAATCTTTCTCTGATTGATCATTTTGCCTGCCTCTCAATAAGACATCACTTTCAAACATGGGTACTTCCTTCTTCAAACTAACGTTGCCTTCATTGTTTTGGGTTAAAGGTGTGTACTAAAGGTAAGTCTGTATTGCAGCCAGAGGGTTTAAAGATAAGTGCTAAAGGCTGAGCCACACCACAGCTAGAAATAGGCTTTTTTTTTTTCAGTAAATAGCACAACTTCAGGGTTAACGGTGTGATCAAATATTCTCTCTCTCTCTCTCTCTCTCACACACATACACACACACACATACACACACATTCACACTGAGGTAGTGGTTTGGATTGATTACTCAGTGGTTAAGAAAACTTGGAGCTGCCAGGCGTGGTGGCGCACGCCTTTAATCCCAGCACTTGGGAGGCAGAGGCAGGCAGATTTCTGAGCTCGAGGCCAGCCTGGTCTACAAAGTGAGTTCCAGGACAGCCAGGGCAATACAGAGAAACCCTGTCTCAAAAAAACAAAAAACAATAAACAATAAAACAAAACAAAAAAACCCAACTTGGAGCTTTTATAGAGGACCAGAATTTTACAGAGGACCTAGGTAGAAGGCTCTCAACCACCTGTAACTTCAGGTTCAAAGTAGTTGATGTCCTGTTCTGCCAACATGCACCCACACAGGCACAGACACAGACACACGAAGATAAAACCATTTTTTAAAAACTGTTGGCTCTGGATTATTGTAGTGTATTCTGAGCTTAGTAGCCTATCATCTGGAACCCATCCCAGGTCTTACTCGGATTCCTTGAATGATTGTGCACCGCTCCTCACTCTTTCTTCATGTCCTTACCTGTCTGACCCCAATCTTTCAGACTGCCAATCTTGCTGTAGGGAACTCATTAGTCATTAACATGCTGATCATTTCTAAGTCCCAGAAACTAGACGGCTGTTAGATTTTCCTGCATTCTTCTTTTTCAAATTAACACTGAAGCAAGGTCTCTATAGTATTTAAAGGGAAAACAGGAATTTTATCCTCAAATTTGAGAAGATAGTAGTGAGATGCCAAATCTTTTAAGTTCAGACTCCATTTTAGAGAACCTGACCTAAGTTTGAACTCAGGTAAACTAACCCACTGGTACCTAGCATTAGTTTCCAAGTTGCCCCCACAACAAAACCTGAGCCTAGCTCAAGTCTCTAGTAATCCCCAACAAGACCAGCATTTCCATGTTACACCCTCTGCAAGATCAGTGTCTCCAGGTTATTCCCCCAATAAACCTGCACCTCCAGGTTACAAGCCCACCCCCTGCCTAACGACCACCAATGCAGAGGGGAGCAGAAATTAAGTTTATGATATGACTCCCAGGACCAGACAAGTACGTTAAAGGCCACAGTGGCTTTCTAATTATAGATGCTTGCACATGAACTCCCTGCTTGCTGCTTACTATAAAGCCTTGCCCTGATAGGCATTCAGAGCTCCCACTCCCACCACCACCAAAACCGTCTTGTGTGATGGTGATGCATTGGGGTGGGGGTTGGGGGATCGAGCTAGCTCAAATAGAATAAAGACACTGCTGTGAGTTGCATCAGATCAGCTCCTGTCTGTTTTCTGGGGATCACCAACATTTCCCTGGCACAACAGTAGCTTGAATACATGACCCACACATCCTCTCACTGAATCCTGTTTGTGATGTCACAGTTGAAATAAATGATGGAGCCTGGAAGGTGTGTCTAAGGCTGCACTTATAGGGATGGAATACAGATGTGAGGAGTATCCAGCCAATGATGTGTGTAGCCATGATGTCAGCTCATGACAATTTCTGCTTTGTGTGAGACACTTAGGCAATCTTTACTCTGAGCTTCTTCACTCAAGTGGCCAAACTCTCCCGTTTGCTTAGTGCTTGGAGAGAGCCCTGGGATGGTATAGAGAATACAGCATATCTATTGGTACTTAAGATGATGGGCATCATTCTGTGGTTCTTCAAGAAAATTCTCCTTTGTGTGGAATATAGACCTATTTACCAGATTTCTTGAGGTCGTAGGGTGCCTGTCTGATTCTGACAAGTACAATGGGCCTGAAAGGATACTCAATGGCTGGCCAGAGTTGTTTTCATCTACTCTGATTTGAAGAGATTGTCACTTAGCTCTGAGGAACCTAAGGCAAAGACAATTCCTTCTTATGTTTCAGCAGAAGGATAATGGCTTTTCATCAAATTGTGAACTAACGCTGCTAAGTCTCCTTCTATTTACTGTCTAATCACTGTATATGGAACCCTAATAATCAGACCCACCTGCAAGAAGTTCAAGTCATGGCCCAGCAGAGGGAAATGACTCATTCCAGATGTATCAACTAGATAAAGGAAGACTAACTTGAACAACTAGAAAAGTGGCTTCTATTGATGTAGCACTACAGGATGAGGCAGAGTAAAATATTAACTGATTAAACAAGTTAGTATTTGTAAAATGTTTAGAAAACAGCCTGGCACATAGCATGTGTGTATTTGTATGTGTCACATACAAAAGCAGTCAAATGAAGCAACAGAAAAGTTATGTGAGTTCTCAATGGTGTGTTCTCAGAACACACACACACACACACACACACACACACACACACACACTTAAATGTAAAAAGTACGGGGGCTAGAGAGAGATAGCTCAGTGGTTAAGAGCACTCACTGCTCTTCCAGAGGACCCAGATGCAGTTCCCAGCATCCATATGATGCCTAACAGACATCTTAACACCAGTCTTATAGGATGCAAGTCCCTCTCCAGGCTTCTGTGAACACTGGACATGCATATGGTACACACATGTTATATGCAAGCAAAAGACTCATATATACATATACATACATATGTATGTATATATATATATATATATATATATATATATATATATATATATATATATATGAGACTTACAGGCAGTGTCCAGCTAAGCCAACAGTGGCTGCCTATGAATAGAAGGTCCAAGTATCCATTAGTGGTTCAATACACAAGGCTGGATGTCTCAACTGATCTTCAGTATATGCCAAAATTCCAAAGAATTCTTCTTCATGGGTTCTAATGCCAGTAAAGGAATGGACTTGATAGCAAGGCAAAAGCAAGCACAGGCTAAGAGTAAAAACTTCCTTCTTCCATGACCTTATATAGGCTTCCAGCTGAAGGTATGGCCAAGACTAGAGCTGGGTCTTCCCACCTCAAAAGGTCTGGATTAAAGCTGTGTCTTCCCACATCAAAGGTACAGATTAGAAGTGGATCTTCCATTTCAAATTAAGGAAAAAAAAACCTCACAGGTGTGCCTCATTTTGGAACTTTAGTTAATTCCAGACGTAGTGAAGTTGACAGCGAAGAATAGCCATCACAAATACCAGCTCCAAAATATTGAGAGGAAAGAACTAAACTCCTCTGTTCGGCTGTTGTTGGCTTCTAATGATTCCTCAGCTACTGGCATTCGTGGTCTTATGAAAATCTTTCAAAGCCACGCATACTGGCCCGTGCCTTAAGTCCCAGCACTTGGGAGGCAGAAGCAGGCAGATCTCTGAGTTTGAGGCCAGCCTGGTCTACAGAGTGAGTTCCAGGACAGCCAGGGCTACATAGTGAGACCTTCTTTCAAAGAATGAACAAACACCTTTCCATCTTCTTTGTGTGTGTGTGTGTGTGTGTGTGTGTGTGTGTGTGTGTGTGTGTGTGTGTGTGTTTGTGTTTGGACTAGTAAAACTGAGAAGCCTGGAACATGAGAGACAACTTCTATCCTTTGCTCGCCTCTCTGTCTGCCTCTGTTTGTGTAGGGACTGTTGTAGAGGGCCACCTGGCAAGGAACAGAAGCCTTCCAACAACCATGTAAATTAGGTCCTTCCCAGATGAGTCTTGCACTGAGGTCATAGCTACTTGCTTACAGCCTATGAAAGACTCCCAGTGGATACACTGCTTGTAGTCTTTTGAAGCAAATCAGGCCGTGCCTAAATGCCTAAAACTCCTCTGAAATCACAAGTCTAGAGTGTATGCCAGTTAAGTCACCATGTGTTTTTTTTTCTTTTGTTTTCTTGTTTTGGAACACTAGAAATTGAAACCAGGGTCATATAGAGGTTACACACATGCCATACCACTGAGTCACATTCCAAGTTCAGCAATTAAGTCTTATGAAGTTTTAAAAAAGGTAGAATTCAAAAGCGAACACATTAATCAGTTTATGCTTCACTTTACCTCGTGTAACTTTCATGGTTCTGCTTGAGACAGGGTCTCTTGTAGCTGGGTTGGCCTACCATAGGCTATGTAGCTCTGGATCATGATCTTGGACTTCTAACCCCTTTGCTTCTGTCATCCTAGCTCTGGGATTAGTCCGAACACCACACTCAGTGTCTATGATGCTGGGGATATTGAACCCAGGGCTTTCTGCATGCTAGGCAAGCACTTTATCAACTGAACTATCGTCCCAGCACTGCTGAATGCTTTTGATGTACAGTTTGGAAGACACGGCTTGTGGAGACTTGGAAAGTATGAGACTGGCCTAAAAGCATTCAAGTTCACAGCATGTAATAGCCCATTACTGTAAATGCTTTTAGCATTAAAAACAATTTCTAAAACATGCAAACGCCGGAATCTTCTAACAGCACATAAACCACAACTTATCAAAATAAAAGACAAATAGGCAATTAATGAAAGATAAAGCTGAAATAACCCAAAGAGATAATCTGTTACTGGTTGGCTTCTCTGGGAAATATGTTGAGGGGTTAAGGGCACAGACTGGTTTTAGAGGAATAACCTGTAAAAACAGGGGCAGGGCGTGCGGTGAGAGTGCAGCACACGCCTGCATGGCTCAGCTGCCTCATCAGAGAATTGGGAAGCAATTACTGCCCCTCAGATGCGCTGTGCATTGAACAGAAAATGTCAGACCCCAGCATCTCCTCTCATTTCATCTTTTGCCTTGAGCATCCTGAGAGGATGACCTCAGCTCAAAACACTGAGATGGATCCTGGAGGAAGTAACAGCGGTAGCACTAGCAGCTGCTTGCACTTCATCCAGTGAGATAGTGAGACTCCTTTGAAGCGCACGCACATGCACACACACACACACACACACACACACACACACACACACACACACATTACCAGAAGCCCCAGCTACATTTAAAAAGATAAATTCAGCCTACTAAAACATCTACCTTTTTTTTTGTCTATATGCACTTTGTAAAATGGTTTTGCAAGTGGAATATATGTGCATGAATCTGCAGAGTGGATTTTTCAGGCCTGTCAAATGATATATTAAGTAAAACCAAGTAATGTTCAGAGGGCTGCCTGCCAGCATGAGGCCTTTAAATGAAACTATTTTGATACCAACCTTCCTTGAATTGCCTCTAAACAAGGTAGGCGATTGCGACAAAATGAAGTCTTAAAAGGGCTCCTTAAAAAAAAAAAAAAAAACAAAAAACAAAAACACCCTGCTCTGTTAGATTGAGGTCTTCCAGAATTAAAGGCAATATTTTTTTTAACTTTTCATTTTGGGGTTTTGTTTTGATTTTCTGAGACATGGTCTCACTATGTACCCTTGGTGGAATTGGCACTTTTTGTGTTGATCAGGCTGGCTTCAGACTCCCAGGTTATCTGTCCACCTCTGCCACCTGAGTGCTGGGATTAAAGGCGTGAAACCACCACTAATGGCAAGGGACCAAGGGCAGTATTTTAATATGTGTCAGGAAAGCAGAGGTAAGGTTGCTCTGTGTGTGTGGTGGGGAGAAGAGGGACAGGGAGAGGCACCACAGAACCAAGTATGTATGAGAGTACCATAAAAAAATCCCAGAATTTTGTATGCAAATTAAAACCAGAACAGTATTTGGGGAGGGATGCACTGAGCTGAGCCCATGAAGAGAATTTGACGACCTGAGAATGGAGAGCCTCGGAGACCCCCGAGAGCTCCAGCTGCTCAACTCACTGAGCAGTCCTGACTATTTCAACACTCACTTGCCTGGATCTAAATCAAGCAGGGAAAGTTCACACATGTCCCCATGTTCTGGATCTCTATGACAATGATACCAGCTAGCTTAGTGGCTTTTTTTTTTAAGATTTATTTATCTATTCTATGCATATATGTGTGCTCTATTTGCATGTATACCTGCATGACAGAAGACGGCATAAGATACCATTATTGATAGTTTTGAGCCACCATATGGTTGCTGGAAATTGTACTTAGAACCTCTGGAAGAGCAGCCAGTGCTTTTTTTTTTTTTTAATTTATTTACATTTCAAATGTTAGCCCATTTCCCGGGGTTTCCCTTCTGCAAACTCCCTATTCTATCCCCCTCCCCCTGCTTCTATGAGGGTGTTTTCCCACACACCCGCTCCCACCTCCCTGTCCTGACATTCCCCTACACTGGGGCATCAAGCCTTCACAGGACCAAGGGCCTCCCCTCCCATTGATGCCAGATAAGGCCATCCTCTGCTACATATGCAGCTGGAGCCATGGGTTCTTTCATGTTTACTCTTTGGTTGGTGGTTTAGTCCCTGGGAGCTCTGGGGGGTCTGGTTGGTTGATATTTTTGTTCTTCCTATGGGGTTGCAAATCCCTTCAGTTCCTTTAGTCCTTTCCCTAACTCCTCCATTGGGGACCCTGTGCTCAGTCCAACGGTTGGCTGCAAGCATCCACTTCTGTATTTGTCAGGCTCTGGCAAAGCCTCTCAGGAGATAGCCATATCAGGCTCCTGTCAGCAAGCCCTTCTTGGCATTTTCAATAGTGTCTGTGTTTGGTGTCTGTATATGGGATGGATCCCCAGGTAGAGCAGTCTCTGGGTGGTCTTTCCTTCAGTTTCTGCTCAGCACTTTGTCCCCGTATTTCCTTTAGAGAGGAGCAATTCTGGGTTAAAATTTTGGAGATGAGTGGGTGGTCCCATCCTCCATCTTGGGGCCTTGCCTAACCTCTGGATATGGTCTCTACAGGTTTTCCCTCCTCTTTGTGGGATATTTCAGCTAATCTTATCCCCATTGGATCCTAGGAGACTCTTGCTTTCCTGACATCTGGGACTTTCTAGTGGGTATCCTCAGTTCCCCATCCCCATCGCTACACACAATTGCCTGACCCTCTGTACATCTCCTCCATCTCCTTCCATACCTGATCCTGCCCCTTTTCCCTCACCCTCCTCTCTCCCTCACAAGTTTCTCCCTCCCTCTACCTCCTGTGATTGTTTTATTCCCCTTTCTAAGTAGGGCTGAAGCATCCACACTTTGGTCTTTCTACCTCTTGAGCTTCATGTAGTCTGAGTTATATTATGGGTATTCTGAGCTTTTTTTTCCCTAATATCCACTTATCAGTGAGTGCATACCATGTGTGTTCTTTTGTGATTGAATTACCTCACTCAGGATGATATCCTCCAGATCCACCAGAAGAGGGTGTCAGATCGCATTATGGATGGTTGTGAGCCACCATGTGGTTGCTGGGATTGAAACTCAGGACCTTCGGAAGAGCAGTCAGTGCTCTTAACCACTGAGCCATCTCTCCAGCCCATATTTGCAGGTTTTAAAATTACACTTATTTATTTTATGTGTACAGGAGTGGGACACAAGTATGCCACGGCAAATGTGGTTAAATGTGGTCAGGAAAACGTACAGTTTTCCTTTCTCAGTGTGGGCTCTGGGAATCAAGCTTAGGTCACCAGCCAAGCATTTGAGCATCTAGTGAGTCATCTCAGCAGCCCATAGGTACGGTTTGTGAACTTTGTTCTTATTCCTAACTTTGCTCCAATACCTTTCCCCATATACCTTTCTTCCCCTTGCACAGTCGCACTTCCTGTTTTCATGTTCTTTCCTTTTTCCCTCTATCCTCCTCCCATGGGAACTTTTTATTCTCAGGACCCATTTTGTACTTCCATGACTCATACACACCTAGCATCATATATGTTTAAATCTAGATTCTTTGTATGAGAGAAAACAGGAAGTAATCCTCTTTGGGTATGAATTATTTCACTTAGCATATGTATTTTCAGTTACCTATTTATCTGCAAATGGCATTTCACTTTTCTTTATGGGTAAAACTTGCATTGTGTATTTGTACCACGTTTTATTTATTGATAGACACTTAGGCTAGTTCACCTCCTGCTTAGTTCAAATATTCCAACGATAAATATCGATGTACAAATATCATTGTAGTATGATTTCCTTAGTGGGTACGTCAGTTTACATTCCAATGAATGTATAAATGTTCCTCTTTCTCCTCAACCTTACCAGCAGTTGGCATTTGTCTGTCCACCATGTGGCTGTAGTGCCTACAGAGTCCAGAAGAGGGCAGCAGATATCTTAAACAGTGGTGAGCTGCCATATGGGTACTGGGAACCAAATCTGTGTCTTCTAGAAGAGTAGCCAGTGTTCTTAACTGCTGAGCCATCTCTCCAACCCATGTATAGAATATATTTTTAAAGAAGAATTATCAAAGAGATTTTCCCATGATTTGTTGTTTGTTTGAGGCAGTCGCATGTAGATCAGGCTGCCCTCAAGTTTGCTATGTACAGGAGGGTAGCCTTGGCATCCAGATCTTTGTGCCCCTGTTGGGATCACAGGCATGAGCCACTGTACCCAGTTTGTTGGCTTTTCTTTTTTTCTGATTTCTATTTTTGGCAAGTTTATTGCTGGTATACAGAAAGGCTATGGATTTTTGTTTGTTGATTTTGTATCCTATTTTATTGAAAGTAAGTATGTATGAGGTGCAGCTTTTCTGTAGGATCTTTGTGGTGTTTCAAGTACAGGATCACGTCTGCAAGTAGTGATACTTGGGCTCCTTCCTTCCCAATTTGTACCCTTCCCTTTCTTCTTAGCTAGAGTATTAAGACAGATGAGTGGTATGGTTTTCCTTTTCCTTTTTCTTTTTAGGGGAAAGTTTGTGGTATATTCATGTCAGTGCTTCTTTAAAGAATTTGGGGGCTGGTGAGATGGCTCAGCGGGTAAGAGCACTGACTGCTCTTCCAAAGGCCCTGAGTTCAAATCCCAGCAACCACCCAATATGAGATCTGACGCCCTCTTCTGGTGCGTCTGACAGCTACAGTGTACTTACTTATAATAATAAATAAATCTTAAAAAATATATATATATATACATATATATATATATATGTATATATATATATATATACAGCTCCTCGTGTTGTGGTGACCCTCAACCATTAAAAAAAAGAATTTGGGGGTGCATTGATCCAAGGTTTGTTTATTGAGGGACTTTTTACATTTTTTGAAATTCTATTTAAAATGTAATATCATCATGTTCCCCCTTGTTCACTCCTTTTCTACCCCTCCCACATCCCCTTCATTTCCTTTATAATTCATAACATTTTCTCCCTTGACTAGTATTGTTGCACACATATAAATACACAAAGAGATAACGTAGCCTGATGTGTCCATTAACTGTTGCTTATATGTCCATGACTTCAGGGATGATCACTTGGGATTGGGTAATCAATTAGGAGGCTCAATCAGTCTCCAATATTTCTCTAATTTCTGTACTGTCTCCCATTATTTCTAGTTTATTTTCACCATGTTCTGATAAAACAGTATACACTATTTTGTTTTCGTCAATATTTGTTAAGACTTGCTTTGTGGCCTATAATGTGGGTTTATTTTAGAGAAGGTACCAATGGACTGCTCAGAAGAATATATGTTCTCTATTCGGTGTATGTATCTGGTGAGTCTCTGTCAACTCTGCTACAGTTTACTTCAGAGACTTCTATTCTTCACTCTCAGTTTGAGTGAATGAACCTCTTAAACATATGAAATGATTTATAGATGTGCATGGCATCTTTGTCCAGAGGCATGCTAATAACTATATTCGACAAATTTTGATATCTGTTGCTAAAGTGAGCACTCCATTTGGCTTTGTTAATGATTATTGTGTGCTTTAGCTACTCCCCAATTTGAGACTGAACAGTGTTACTTCCCCAATGGTTTCACTTCTGTACTATTTTAAACAAAGTTGACAATATCAGCAAATGAAATTTTATAGTTATTATATATTTGGGTTAATGTTTTGATGCTGGTAGCGTTCAGAAACCCCAATTCCGATTGTCTTCATCCAAACTTCAACACTTCATTCAAGTGGTAGAGTAGGCCTAACTCCAGAAGCCTTGCTAGGATATTAAATTCTAAGTCATGGGAAAACGTTCCAATGTAAGAATCATCCACTCATCCTTATATTCTTCCATTGCCAGCTTCCTAAGAGCCACCTCCAGCCTTTTGTCTTCTTATCCCTACAAATACAGAGACATAAAGTTCTACAAATCAACTATGGATAATTTTAAAAGATTCATTTGGGGGCTGGAAAGATGGCTTAGTTAAAGAGCATTTGCTGCTCTTTGAAAGAGTGAGAGTATGATTTCCCAGCATCCATTCGGAAGCTCACAACTGACCGTATCTCCAGTTTCAGGAGATTTGATACTCTCTTCTGGCCTCTGCACCTATTTGCTATACGCATATATATGCACAGTGTACGTATGCACACATATACACATGGTGGGGGAAGAGGGAGAAAGAGAAAGATACACACACACACACACACACGTGTGTGTGTGTATATATATATATATATACATAAATAAAAAGAATAAAAATGAACCTTAAAAACAAATGAAAATAAAGTTAAACAAACAAAACCCCTTCCTAACTTTGTTCAACATCCCACAGATTTAGAACACATTCCTCCAAGACAAAAATCTGTGAGTCTTGAGAAGGTTATAGTCATTGTGAGTGTATACTTTGTAATAAAACTCCCCAATCTTTTCCTGTGTCTCCTCTAGTAGTTCGTTCTTTCATTGTGACAAAAATTTCAAAACTGTAGTTAGAGATTCTTTCTGACTTCTCCATCTTGAGGGTCTACTTTAAAGGATCACTTCTGATCCAACTGTCTTACTTTGACTGAAACACACCCTGAGGTGAGTATCTGAGGGCAGGAGGTTTATCTAGTAGGTAATCCCAGGGAACAATGGTGGGAAGTGAGACAAAGGGGGAAAATGATACACCTGCTTAATGAATAGGTTATGCTATGGGCAAATGGCATTCAACTCCACTGGGATCTCAAAGACTAACTAGAAAGAATGGGCCTTAGAATTTCCCACCTAAGACAAAGCAAGCTGAAGTAGCCTCCCTCTATTCACATGATTTTGTTCCTCACCCACACTGGTGTTGAGGGCTTGGTCTCCTGTAGGCAGTGCAGCTATGGGAAGCTCTGGAAATATTAGCAGGCAGAGTCTCATTGGAGAAGATGAGTTGCTAAAATGATGTTATCTTAGAAAGCTATATCTTGTCCCTAGTCCCTTCCCTTCTCTCTCTGATTGGTTACTATGAGTGACCAGGGTTGTTCTTCCCAGCTTTCCCACCATAATGCTCTGCCTCATAACCCATAAATAATGGAAACACCCGACTAAGGACCAAGCCTCGAAGATCCTTAGCCAAAGTACAGGTCGTTCAGCTAAGCACTTTGTCACAGCAGTGAATTTAAAAAGAAATTATAAAGATAGTCATCATTGATTAAGGTGCCCTCAACATCTTGACCTTTCTTTGGCCCACCTTATCTTTTGATCAAACAGACTTTTATGGACAGAAAGTCCTTAGGCTGCATGGGGGCTTGGAGTAAGAAACTTTTAGTACAGAAACAGTGGATGCCTGGGGCACAGAGGGAGGAGCAACACCATAGAGCTGCCTGTAGATGAGTGAGAGAGAACACGGAATCTTTTCTTGATGTATCTTTGTCTCCCTCCCTTTTTGGTGGAGGCGGGGGTAACAGGTGTCTGTGCAATGGTGCCAAAGGCATCGAGATGGAACGTTTCCTCCTTAGAGATCAAATATTTCCTCTTTAGATTTTGAGATAGTAGGTTTGACAGTGCACTCCCTAAAACCTCTGCATGGTGGGAAACCTGTGCCTCAAATGGATGGGAGTAAGGCAGAAGGGGAAGAAAGCCAAAGACAAATTATGTTTTAAGTACATAGACCTTTGATGCCTATGTTGAATCCCTGTAACAGTCCTTCACAGCTCCGGGAGCCTTTGCCTTATGGCTCAGAGATGCTTTTGTCAGAATAAGGTCTTCTTTCCTCACAGGAAGCCTTGTGGGTGGATGCTGTGGATACTTGTTTCACAGCTCAACAATGTCAGGGATGGTGGATTTGCAGCCTTCTTGGCCTTTCTCCCAGCATCACTAGGTCTGTATTCAAGACAAGAATAAAGGAGAGGAGAAAGAGTACCTGCATCAGGAAAGCAAACATTTTTTCCAAAGAATCCATGTGATGGTTTCTTCCTAGTAATGTGATCAACATATCACAAATTTAGTGGCTTCAAGGAATAGATTAATATTATCATCTTAGAGATCTGGACATCCAAAGTGGAGCTCACTGGGCTAAAATCACTGGCGGCAGGGCCAGGTTTCTTCTGGAAGCCATAGGAAATGTCTTTGTCACCACCCGGGGATACATCCCATAATCAGCCACCAAACCCAGACACTATTGCATATGCCAGAAAGATTTTGCTGAAAGGACCCTGATATAGCTGTCTCGTGTGAGGCTATGCCAGTGCCTGGCAAATACAGAAGTGGATGCTCACAGTCAGCTATTGGATGGATCACAGGGCCCCCCAATGGAGGAGCTAGAGAAAGTACCCAAGGAGCTAAAGGAGTCTGTAACCCTATAGGTGGAACAACAATATGAACTAATCAGTACCCCCAGAGCTCGTCTCTCTAGCTGCATATGTAGCAAAAGATGGCCTAGTCGGCCATTACTGGGAAGAGAGGCCCCTTGGTATTGCAAACTTTATATGCCCCAGGGGGATGCCAGGGCCAAGAAGCAGGGGTGGGTGGGTAGGGGAGGAGGGCGGAGGGAGGGTTTAGGGAACTTTTGGGATAACATTTGAAATGTATATAAAGAAAATATCTAATTAAAAAAAAGGAAATGTCTTTGTCTTGAAGGAGGAAAATATTTGGCTAATAGTTCTTTCATTTTTACAGCCAGTGAGTATATCACTATAATACCCCCCCCCCCTCGTATGTGTGTGTGTGTACACGGGCGCATGTGTACACATCTGTATGCTCATTTACTACAAAGAATGGAACTCAGTACTTTATGCAAGTCCTTTACTACTGAGTTACACTTTGAGACCTTCACTGCGAGCATGTGTTCTTTTCTGAGTGAGCAGCCCTCCAGCGTCCATACTTAAGGACCCTGATATTCTGCTTTCATTGTCTTTGCTACCTTAGTTTTCTTTTGGCATGCAATCTAATGTATTCACAGACTCTCAGGATAAGCACATGGACATTTTAGGGGGCATACATTATACTATCTACTACAACCCACTAAGATCTCATTAGCCAAAACTCAAGCCAGAAAGGAGCTGGTGGGCAACATGGGCCTGGGAGGGAGCACTGAGTCAGCTGAACAACAATGTCTCACATACCTTGATATAATTCCCTCTGCTCATCATTTTTGTCTACTCTATGATTTTTTTACCCCCTACTCAAACAGTCCACGAGAAAAGGAACAGTGTCTGTTTTGTTTAGTATTGTGTTTTCTTTCTCTCTCTCTCTCTCTCTCTCTCTCTCTCTCTCTCTCTCTCTCTCCTTTTCTTATTTATTTAATGTATAGGAGAACACGGTAGCTGTCTTCAGACACACCAGAAGAGGGTGTCAGATCCCATTACAGATAGTAATGAGCCACCATGTGTTTGCTGGGACTTGAACTCAGAACCTCTGGAAGAGCAGACAGTGCTCTTAACCACCGAGCCATCTCTCCAGCCCTTAGTATTGAGTTTTTAACATGCAACTGGGTACCTAACACATAGCACATTTTAGTGCACACAGGTGTGCATGCTGAAGTACACTTGCATGCAAAGTGTGCATCCTCATTAAGGACATTTAGGGGCTGTCGAGATGGCTCAGTGGGTAAGAGCACTGACTGCTCCTCCAGAAGTCCAGAGTTCAAATCCCAGTGACAACGTGGCTCACAACCATTCGTAGTGAGATCTGATCCCTCTTCTGGTGTGTCTGAAGACAGCTACAGTGTACTTATGTATAATAAATAAATTGTTGTGCCAGAGAGAGCAGGGACTGAGCAAGCAGGGTCGACTGGAGCGAGTGGGGTTGACCAGAGGGAGCAGAGGTCCTAAAATTTCAATCCCCAAGAACCACATGAAGGCTCACAACCATCTATACAGCTACAGTGTATTCATATACATAAAATAAATGAATAAATAAATCTTTAAGAAAAAAGAGGATATTGGGGTCCTTAAGCTAGGGTTGGTGCTATACACCTTTAGTCCCAGTACTCAGGAAGCAGAGGTGGGCAGATCTCTGAGTTCCAGGACCACTAGAGCTACACAGAAAAACCCTGTCCTTAAAAATAAAACAACAAAAAGCAAACCAAAACAATAACAATGACAATAATAGCAACAGAACTGGAAACAATTTAACTGTTCATATGGAGAAAATGAAGAAAGCTAACTGATTTTTTTCCAAAATAAATATTTTATAGAAGAAAATACCCTGCATCCTTTATAAACCACGAGGTAGATCTTAAATGTAATCACATGAATACTTGTGATCTATCATCAAGGGAAAGTGCAAGTTAAAGCTGTGCTGTATGACCTTATTCATGTTGTAGAAAATAACGGAAACTTATTGTCCTGGGAAAGAAAGAACACAAAAATATCAACTTCTTGGTTTGGAAATGAGTGTGGTCGCACACCCCATGATCCCAGCAGTCAGGAGGCAGAAACAGGAGAATCCAGAGATCAAGCCCAACCTTATAGTAACTAGTTTAAGGAAGGCCCAGGTTACATGAGACCCTGTCTCAAAAAAAAAAAAAAAAAGGCATAAAAACAAAACAATTCTTAATGGCGGAGAGGTGGCTCAGTAGGTAAAGGTTTCCGCCACCAAATCTGACGGCCTGAGTTCAGTCCTTGGAGGTCACGGGGTGAATGGAAAGAGAGCCAGCTCCTCTGTGTTATTCCATGCCCACCCCAAGCTCGTCCACATACACTCTTCATCCCCCAAAACAAGCAAATGTAAAAACAGAGACAGGAAACCACTTCTCGGTTTTGAACTGTTCCAGAAACATACCATGTTCTTCTCCTTTCTTCTCGTCTCTTCCTTCTTATAATACTCTTCCATTTTGCATTAAAATATTAATATGCAGTTGGTCTTTGCTACCTGTGTATTCTTCTCTTTCCCATCTTTCCTCCCCATGGTCTCACCCCCTAACATTAGACAAGTGAGAAACAACAGTAGAGGGAGAGAGGGCTTAGGAAAAAATCCCCGAGTGCCGGGTGTTTATGCCTTTAGTGCCAGCACTTGGGAGGAAAATCCCTGAATCTAATTTCTTTTGTTTCTTCTTTGACCATGGCTACTATCAAACCTCAAACAACCTCCCAAAATGACCAACCACCCCACACACTCTGCTGCTCACGGCCCTTGAATTGATGTGCCCTCTGAAAAGTTCCTGGAATTCCAAACATCACATAATCACCGAAATTATCTGTGGCTGTCAAAACCATACTTCTAGATCAGCAGGCAAATCATGGTCAGCTGCCATGGTCAATCTGAAGCAGCCCCACATCCTTGCACCTGGGATTAAAAATAAAAGCATATTCATATAATATTTCCATGTTGTGTTAAAAAAAACCCTGATTCCAGAGTTCTTAGAAATGTCACTACATGTTTTAAGTCATTAATTGCACTGTATGTAGCAAGAAATTATAAGCAGGGACATTTTCAATAAAATAAGTGCTTTTCGGGCTGGAGAGATGGCTCAGTGGGTAAGAGCACCCGAATGCTCTTCCGAAGGTCCGGAGTTCAAATCCCAGCAACCACATGGTGGCTCACAACCATCCATAAGGAGATCTGACCCCCTCTTCTGGAGTGTCTGAAGACAGCTACAGTGTACTCACATATAATAAATAAATAAATCTTTAAAAAAAAAAAAAAAGTGCTTTTCGGGTCAGTGGCCAAGGTTTTCAGGAGACGTCTCCTGCTCAGTTCTAATCTGTATTCTGAATTATACATTCGAGCCTTTCAATTTGTCCTCTTTTCGGTGTAAGCTTTCCAGGGTTATCAGAGTTGGCTATAACTGCATCGCTGCATCCACAGCTTTTCATTTCCTGTGGAAGAACTTTCCGCTGATACCTGTTTACAGATTGGACATTATTATAAGTAGGCACAGCGAAAGCAAACCTTTCCCTATCCTGTTCCTGCAAGGGAATAGTAAAAACGCAACCTTTTAAATCAATTACTACCATAGGCCATGACTTAGGTCATAAAAAGGTAAAGGAATTCCAAAGTGTAACGGACCCATTGGTTCAATTACTCTAGTAATTCACCACTCTTAAATCTGTTAACATTCTCCATTAATTTATCTCCAACATGGAAAACTTTTTTGAGGAAATATTAATATAAACTGTCACAAGTGTGCTGTTCTCTGTTCATTAAGGTCTCCATGCAATGGTTTCTTCATAGAGCTGCCTGCCTTGACTGCCATCTCTAACACAACAAGCTCTGTCATTCTCCCATCCTTATCCTCCACTCTGATTTCATGACATTCTGTGTCCATTTGTCTGCCTCATCCCATGAGGCTGTGGATCTAAGATATACATTGACCTAGATGATTGTGATCTCAGTTGCTGAGTACCTCAGTTGTCTAACCATTTCCTGCATTTAAGCTGGTGATTCTCAAAACAAGGTCTCCAGGCAAGCAGCATCAGCATCATCTGGGAACTTGTTAGAAATGCAAATTATCTAAGCCCCACCCAGAACTCCTAAGCCTTCAGAAGCCTTGGGAATTTGGCCCAGCAGAGACTGTTTTAACAAGCCCTCCAGGCGATTGTGACACCCTAGCTTTCTTTTTCTAGTCAACACTTCCCCAGCTTTCTTCTCGGTATCTTTTCCAAGAGGAAATATGGTAGCTGTCTCACCTACTCTATCCTCCACCATGCCCCGTTCTATTCTAAGATTTATTTTTATGTCTGTGGATGTGTGTGAACTCGTGTGTGAATGCCTGAAGCCAGAAGAGAGCACCATATCCTCTGGAGCTGGAATTACAGGTGGTTTTGGGCACTGGGTACCAGATACACCACGTCCTGTCCAAGAAGCAGTACACATGACTAGCTGCTGAGCCATCTCTCCAGCCCTGAGGCCTCACTTTTATATGGGTGATTTAGCTGCTGTTCCATTCCCAAGAAACCAATAACAAAGACCAACACTGAACTCTTGTTGTCGTCGTTATTGGTTTGTTTTGTTTGTTTGTTTGTTTGTTTGAGACAGGGTTTCTCTGTGTATCCCTGGCTGTTCTGGAACTCACACTTGCTCTGTAGACCAGGCTGGCCTTGATCACAGAGATCCACCTGTCTCTGCCTCCTGAGTGCTGGGATCAAAGACATGCGCCATCGCCGCCGCCGCCACCGCCACCGCCACCACCACCACCACCACCACCACCACCACCACCACCACCACCACCACCACCACCCTGCTCTGAACTCTTGATAAAGTACCAATGACTGAGAAGACACCAACCTAACTGCCTGTGAAAGTGAATTGCTTTGTGCCCTTCTGTCTTGAGAGCCGGGGACAGTGAGTTGTCCTAAATGTTGAAAGTTAGGAATTGCTTTGCTGTCTTTGTCCAACCCTACAGCTTCCTCCTTTCCTTTGTGAGTTTCACTTATCACTAAATCCTTTGCACTGCTTATGCAGTTTTAATTTCTCCTTCCTAAAGCATGCAGTCTGCAAGGGGCTCTTTGCTAATGAGCAATGGGATTCTCATAATGGGGCATGCACTGATGGTGATTACTCGAATTATCACCCACGGTGGTTTGAAATCGAATGCAATTTTAGGTAAAGCTTTGCAAATTCAAGTGGCCAGACCACCTAATCCCTATGATGATGACGACGATTGCAAAGGATGCCGTTATGGTCAACTCTTTCTGATAATCCTGGAGAGCTTCCACAGGAAAGAGGACAAATTGGAAGGCTTGGGTGTATAACTCAGAATATAGCAGAAAATCAGAGTGCATCCATGCCAGCATCGAAGTAGTCTTGAGAGCCACAGAAGAGATATGCCTGCAGATCATGCTCAGGGACCGATTATAAATGTTACAGAGGCGCTGCATCAATTAAAGGAACAGATTTGCCAGAACTCTTAGGCCAAGTTAAAGGTACACCTGGGGAAAGAATAAGACCCTAACGTGTTGGCTGGAAATATTTGGCATAAACAGATGAGGCTGAGAAAAAATTAATCCCTACAGTCCCATGAACCTTTCTTGCAAATTTAAGTAGTCTTTTATCCCTTCTAAAGGTACTAATCGACCTCTTTAATGAGTTCCACTGGAGCATTTTTAAAAGAAATGCTGATTCTTCTCAGAGCCAACCCTCACTCCTCAGTGCCCCTACTCTCATAGGAATTGTTAGCTCTCAGCTGAGCTCTGGTGGTGCAATTGCAGAGGCAAAGGCACACGTAGCTCTGTGAGTTTGAAGCCAGTCTGGTCTGTAGAGCAAGTTCCGGGATAGCCAAGGTTACACAGAGAAACCCTGCCTCAACCCCTTCAAAAAAAGAATTGTTAGATCTCAAGCCAAGTGTGGCCATGCATGCCCTTAAACCCTGCACTCTGGAGGTGGAGGTAGGAGTTTTCTCACTAGCACTCAGAATTCTCCTCACACAACTCCATTTTTGGACCATGTTCCAATATTCCCCTCCCCCATTTAAAATGTTTTTTTTTTTTTTTAAAATAGCAGAATATCCAGAGTTGTTTTGATTTGAGTTGTAGATAAATTTAATTGTCACTTGATGCATGAGTAATGAATAATAGTAGGACAGTGAAAGCATTGTGTATAACGCTCAGTCACCCACAACAGGGATCCAAATCAGAAAAATCTAGAGAATAGCTTGAAAAGAGACCCCCTACTTCTGGTATCTTGTAGAACATAAGCCCATATTTGCCTTGCAATAGGAATTCAAATGTTATGATGTCCTTGGCAAATAGGAAGTGATTCAAATCTAAGGAAAAATTAATTGCAGCTCTGTTTTCAGATGAATAAATGAGTCTCTTACAGTCCCATTGTCCAATCAGAAACACAGTCATTTATAAAGTTAACAGGAGCTCAAGCCATCCAATCTGCAAGCTGAAGCAAAGAAGGATGAGGAAAGTAAGTCCAATACACGTGCTCACAGGCACTCGCTGCGGATGCACAGGCCAAAGCAGCTGCATTGTCACAAAGAGATTCTCAAGTGACATAGGGCTCTGTGTTATTTGTAGACTAACTTCTCCCTTGGTGCATAGCGCCTTAACTTGGCCCCAGGTGGGTAGACTTGATATCTGATGACAGTAGCAAAATTACAGTTATGAAGTAGCAATGAAAATAATGTTATGGTTGGGGGTCAGCTCAACATGAGGGACTGTCTTAATGGGTTGCAGCACTTAGAAAGGTTGAGACCACTGTTCAGGCGGATAACACTTAAGTATTAGAGCGAAAGTCGGCAAAATGAACATAAGAAAGCTCAGGCATAGGATGGTAACAAGAGACTGCTCCCCTTATAAGACTGCAGTTGTTGGCTGTGAAGTTCAATTCCCAGGGAATTATTCTATGTCATATAGATGCTGACTAGGTACTTGGCAGACTTCTAGTCACTCTTCCCTCAGCTACTAAGCCAATTCACAGATCTGGGATCCCTACATGAGGACAGAAGCTGAATGTTTTTTGAAAAAAGCCAGCCCTACTGCTATGCTCTGATAAACACACATGTGCTACACCCCCTACAAAGCTCCCTCAGATGGGGAGGCTCAGTAGTCATTTGTTATAGAACCATGACCAAGGAAAAAGAAAGACTTCTAGCCTTCTCAGAGTTACCCTATCTTTGAATTGATACTAACTCTTCTATATATTTTTTTTAAAAATCATTTATGTTTTTTGATATAGTGTCTCACTATATATGGTCCAAGCTGTTTTGGGGCTCACTATGTGGCTCAAGTTGGGCTTTATAGTGCCATAATCCCTGCCTTAGCCTATCAACTGTAAAAGTAACTCTTAAGGCCTAGGTAAAATGTTAGGGCCTAGATGGAATAGAAGGACATTTTCTCATATGTTGTTTCTGCTGTTATTAGGAAACTTTGTCATGCCCAGTTTGATTACATATTCTGTTCTGTTCTATGCCCTTGGAAACCAATCACAGTAGAAGTCAGTAGAACTGCTTTGTATAGTTACCCACAATAAGCTTGGACCCAAACCAACCACCCACCAGCACTTCCTACACCTGTGTATAAGCTTTTATGGTATTTGCTTTTATAGGCTGCCCCTGGGATGGACTCCAATATAAGAGACACCTCTACCAATATAAGAAACTATTTGGAATAAGACTTCCATTTTGAGTAGGGGTCGAGTAAAGTTTAAGTTCCAAGACCTCTCTGGGAACTGAAATTCTTCTGGGCAGAAAGAGACATGCACGTGGGTAACTGACATCATGGTTGGCAAGTTAAGACATGAATGTTAGACAAGGCAAGTCTCCTGCCACAGTTGAATACCCAACCAATGGGAGCAGGATAAATGTACAACAAAGACACATTCCTAAGGAAATCCCCTGCCCCTAAATCCTGATTGGAACCCTAAGCCCTGTAGGATCGTAACTCAAGGTCATCGCTCAGCTCCCCAGCCAGGAACATGGCCCTGATCAATCAGTCTTGGGGTGTGGTGTTCAATAAATCATCCCCATTTGGCTGAGTGGTTTGTCTGGGGATTCCCGGATCCCAACAGTAACTTTTATTATTAGTAACTTTTATTCACCGGATGTGATTGTTATCTCAGCTTTTATACTGCTGAATAAGCTCACCCTTTTTAGTTCTTTCTGAACTCTGGCTGGCTGGTTCAACTCAGCTGCTCTGGCTCAAACTCTTTTCCATGCTGACTGATTCAATTTGGCTCCTCACTGAATTGCTCTGCTTGGAAAAACCACCTCTGAGTTCCACAAACTGCACTGCACTGACTTCACACACTGAACAGAATGGAACGGCACAAATTCAACTGAACACAGCTGCATTGAACTGAACCTCATCGAACTGCACCGAACAGATCTGAGCTCACTGAACTGGACTCCCTCATGACTCACTCTGCCCTGCTCTTAAGTTTTGGCCTGTCTGTTCTCATGAGAATCGGGCATATCCTATTTCTTATTCTTTCTGTGAAATCTTTTTCAGATTCATCACTTTGTCTGCCCCTCAACTAGAAGTCACTTTCAAACATGGCTGCTTTCTTCTACAAACTAACTTTACCATCACTGGGATCAAAGTTGTGTACTAAGAGCATGTCTGTATTCTAGCCAGACCGATTAAAGGTATGTCATTCTAGCTACATCTCACAGACCTAGAAAATATTTGCATGTGATCCCTTGCCAGAGCAGCCATGTTGCTGGATTAAAATTCCTATACAACCAACTATTGGGATTATAGATATGTACCATTAGGCCTAACTCAAATCGAACTCTTGACTATTCAGATAAGACTTCAGTTTTTCACAGAGTGGTATTAACTGAAGTCACCTTCCAAAAGTCTCATCTACATTAAATAGTCTACAAGGCTGACTGATTGATGAAACTTTAATGATTGTAGAGAGTTGGGGTGTTGCACGCCCAGAGTAAAATATTAGGCTTAGTCCTCCAAATAGCCACATATTACCTACCTATGTGTGTGACTTAAAATCCTTGTAACTATTAGGTAAATATGTTTTGGAGTATACCAACAGACCCTTTAGTTTCTACCAACCCAAAGGCTAAGATTGCTATCAGGGGGCTGCCGAGATGGCTCAGTGGTTAAGAGCGCCGACTGCTCTTCCGAAGGTCCTGAGTTCAAATCCCAGCAACCACATGGTGGCTCACAACCATCTGTAATGAGATCTGATGCCCTCTTCTGGAGTGTCTGAAGACAGCTACAGTGTACCTACATATAATAAATAAATAAATATTTAAAAAAAGATTACTATCAGATAACATCTGAGGCCTATATGAGATTACTCTGTTTTGCTATAAATGGTCTCCGTGATGTTTCCATCGATGGATTTGAAAAATGTCTTTATGGCTTCATTGTGTAAATATTTCAGTTACTAAACATGTATATATTTGAAAAAAAGAAAAATGTCTTTATTTATGATTTTCTTTGTTCTGTTGCTATAAAAATATCATGAAACTATTATCATGTTGGAACATGGGATTTGGTAC
Organism: Mus musculus; assembly: GCF_000001635.26. Taxonomy (NCBI): domain Eukaryota; kingdom Metazoa; phylum Chordata; class Mammalia; order Rodentia; family Muridae; genus Mus; species Mus musculus. The sequence goes on along the minus strand of NC_000086.7, from coordinate 41,943,425 downwards.
AACTTAAGTTTGTGTACCTAAGCCATGGACACTCTTGTATTCGGCTTTAGAACAATCTTTCTCTCTTTTTTTAAACAATCCCCATCTTTTAAAAAAATCTTTTTTTGGCCCCTTGGTCTTGCAAACTTTATATGCCCCAGTACAGGGGAACGCCAGGGTCAAAAAGTGGGAGTGGGTGGGTAGGGGAGCAGGGTGGGGGAAGGGTATAGGGGACTTTCGGGATAGCATTTGAAATGTAAATGAAGAAAATAATAAAAAATTGAAAAAATAAGAAATTTCAAAACAATCTTTTAAAAAGGTTTTTAATTCTTTTAAAAAATATGTATTTTTATTTTATGTGCATTGTTTTGCCTGCCTAGATGTATGTCCGTGTGAGGGAGTCAGATCCCCTGGAACTAGAGTTAAAGATAGTTGTGAAGTACCTTGTGGCTGCTAGGAATTGAACTCAGATCCCCTGGAAGAGCAGCCAGTGCTTGTAATGGCTGAGCCATCTCTCTAGCCCCTCAGATAAACAACTTTATATCCCCCTTGAAGTGAGCTATGTTTCGCTTCATATTATAGGGATGGAATCTAGGGACATATTAAATGAAGTCTTGGTCTTGTTTTCACTGCAAACTTGCACCCCTCACTGCCAACTCTCCATGGCACATTATTTTTCTGATACACTAACCCCTGGAAAGAGGGTTTTATAGAAATAAATAACCTCTGCAACTTGCTTCTCCCTCCTTTCATCCTTGATATTGAACCAATACCGAATCCCAGGCACAATCAAAATGCTAAGAACATGGAAATGCAATGAGTTCAACCACACCCTCTCTTCTTTAATCTTGTCTGCTTAATCTATGAAAAAAGCTTCGAGCTTTTGAGTTTGATTACAGATTATTATTAGTCAGTTGGCCAGGTGCTGGCATTTGCTAATCAGAACTATGATTCAGAAGTTGTTGTCTTATTTGTATTTTAGGACTTTATTTTATTATTATTACTTTTTGAGAACAGGGGCTCCCTATTCAGTCCTGAACTTAAAGCAATCTGCTTTCCCCTGTCTCCTGAGTGCTAGGATTAATGATGTGTGCCACCACACTTGGTCTTTAGTCTTTTTATTTATGTGTATGTATCTGTAGGTCCATACAGATTCACTTGGAAGCCAAAAGAGAATGTTAGGTTCCAAGGGGCTGGAGTTACAGGCACTTGCGAGCTCTTCAACCTGCATGCTAGGAACCAGCCCCACATCAAGTGCTCTTAACCACTGAGCCATCTCTCCAGCTTCCCAAGGTGATATCTTTACTAAAAAAAAATAATGTAGCATTTGGCACATGTAGCCTTAGCAAATATTATCCAAAGCAGCTTGCCTTCCTGGATGTGGACTGAAGAAATGGGTCAGAGGTTAAGGGTACTCACAGCTCTTACAGTTCCTAGAACCTGCTTGGTAACTGTTCCAAGGGATCTGCTTCCTTCTTTCCACTGCATCAGATATGCACTCATGTAGTACACAGACATACGTGCACCCAAAACATCCGTACACATAAACAAAATAAATCTAAAAAATAACGTGAAAAAGAACGTGTTTACCCTTGGTCTCTAACTTCACTGTTACCTGCTGTCACAATCTATTCCAAAAGAAAGTTGGTTGTCTTTTTAATCCCATAGACATGGTGATGACATTATTCTAATGATTAGATTAAACAGGAAGAGTGAAGCACACTAAGAGATTTATTGAAAAGTATAGAAGATAAAACCCATGTCTTAGTTTGGGTTCCCATCGCTGTGAAGAAACCACCATGACCAAAGCAACTCTTATAAGAAAAAACATTAATTGGGGCTGGCTTACAGTTTCAGAGGTTCAGCCCATTATCATCATGGTGGGAAGCATGGCAGGCATGGGTCTGGAGGAGCGGAGATTTCTACATCTTGATCTGAAGGCCACTAGGGAGAAGACTATTTTCTGCACTGGGCAGAGCCTGAGCTTAGGAAACCTCAAAACCCACCTACACAGTGACATACTTTCTCCAACAAGGCTACACCTCCTCCAATAAGGCCATACCTCCTAATAGTACCACTCCCTATGGCCAAGCATTCAAACCACCACACCCTATTAGCGTTCAAATGTCTGTTACATGGATGTTTCTAGATGGTTGAGCCATTTGAAGCATGTTAAGAAGTCCTTTAAGCTTTACTACAGAGCAATTGTGATAAAAACTGCATGGTACTGGTATAGAGACAGACAAGTAGACCAATGGAATAGAATTGAAGATCCAGAAATGAACCCACACACCTATGGTCACTTGATCTTCGACAAGGGAGCTAAAACCATCCAGTGGAAGAAAGACAGCATTTTCAACAATTGGTGCTGGCACAACTGGTTGTTATCGTGTAGAAGAATGCGAATCGATCCATACTTATCTCCTTGTACTAAGGTCAAATCTAAGTGGATCAAGGAACTTCACATAAAACCAGAGACACTGAAACTTATAGAGGAGAAAGTGGGGAAAAGCCTTGAAGATATGGGCACAGGGGAAAAATTCCTGAACAGAACAGCAATGGCTTGTGCTGTAAGATCGAGAATCGACAAATGGGACCTAATGAAACTCCAAAGTTTCTGCAAGGCAAAAGACACCGTCAATAAGACAAAAAGACCACCAACAGATTGGGAAAGGATCTTTACCTATCCTAAATCAGATAGGGGACTAATATCCAACATATATAAAGAACTCAAGAAGGTGGACTTCAGAAAATCAAATAACCCCATTAAAAAATGGGGATCAGAACTGAACAAAGAATTCTCACCTGAGGAATACCGAATGGCAGAGAAGCACTTGAAAAAATGTTCAACATCCTTAATCATCAGGGAAATGCAAATCAAAACAACCCTGAGATTCCACCTCACACCAGTCAGAATGGCTAAGATCAAAAATTCAGGTGACAGCAGATGCTGGCGAGGATGTGGAGAAAGAGGAACACTCCTCCATTGTTGGTGGGAGTGCAGGCTTGTACAACCACTCTGGAAATCAGTCTGGCGGTTCCTCAGAAAACTGGACATAGTACTACCGGAGGATCCAGCAATACCTCTCCTGGGCATATATCCAGAAGATGCCCCAACAGGTAAGAAGGACACATGCTCCACTATGTTCATAGCAGCCTTATTTATAATAGCCAGAAGCTGGAAAGAACCTAGATGCCCCTCAACAGAGGAATGGATACAGAAAATGTGGTACATCTACACAATGGAGTACTACTCAGCTATTAAAAAGAATGAATTTATGAAATTCCTAGCCAAATGGATGGACCTGGAGGGCATCATCCTGAGTGAGGTAACACATTCACAAAGAAACTCACACAATATGTATTCACTGATAAGTGGATATTAGCCCCAAACCTAGGATACCCAAGATATAAGATATAATTTGCTAAACACATGAAACTCAAGGAGAATGAAGACTGAAGTGTGGACACTATGCCCCTCCTTAGATTTGGGAACAAAACACCCATGGAAGGAGTTACAGAGACGGAGTTTGGAGCTGAGATGAAAGGATGGACCATGTAGAGACTGCCATAGCCAGGGATCCACCCCATAATCAGCATCCAAACGCTGACACCATTGCATACACTAGCAAGACTTTATTGAAAGGACGCAGATGTAGCTGTCTCTTGTGAGACTATGCCGGGGCCCAGCAAACACAGAAGTGGATGCTCACAGTCAGCTAATGGATGGATCATAGGGCTCCCAATGGAGGAGCTAGAGAAAGTAGCCAAGGAGCTAAGGGGATCTGCAACCCTATAGGTGGAACAACATTATGAGCTAACCAGTACCCCGGAGCTCTTGACTCTAGCTGCATATATATCAAAAGATGGCCTAGTCGGCCATCACTGGAAAGAGAGGCCCATTGGACTTGCAAACTTTGTATGCCCCAGTACAGGGGAATACCAGGGCCAAAAAGGGGGAGTGGGTGGGCAGGGGAGTGGGGGTGGGTGGATATGGGGGACTTTTGGTATAGCATTGGAAATGTAAATGAGTTAAATACCTAATAAAAAATGGAAAAAAAAAAAAAAAAGAAGTCCTTTAAGCCAGGTGTGGTGGCACATGCCTTTAGTCCCAGCACTTGGGAGGCAGAAGCCAGCCTGATCTACAAAGTGAGTCCAGGACAACCACGGCTATTACACAGAGAAACCCTGTCTCAAAAAAAAAAAATATTCTTAAAAAAAAAGTCAATTAAAGGCTTTGGTACATTGCTTGGTAGAATGCTTGTCCAACATACATCAGCCTCCCTGATTCAAATCGTAGCACCACACAAACTCAGTGTGTAGTGGCACTTAATTCTATCACTTGGGAAATAAAGACGGGAGCATCAAAAGTTGAGAGTCATCCTCGATAGGATGTAGGCCTCAATGTGGCCTATCTCAAAGATGAATGAATATGCAAACAGACAAACAAACACTCTAAAGTCAAGTTATTTTCTTATGTATCCACCACCACTGATAAATCCATCTTCAGTAGCCTGTCTGGATTTAGACGGTAATGTATAGTATATTTAGGAACATTGTTTCCACCCATTTCCTGGATAAACTGTAAGACTGCTAATTTTTGAGTGGGATCTGAAGAAATGGCTTGGCAACCAATCTGGCCTGAAGGGCAGATGCTTTTGTTCCGTAGCCTCATGGCTCAGGAAGCTCATACAATTGTATGACAATGTATTCCACTATGACAAGACAAAAAAGAGAAACATACAGTAAAATCCTCACATTCTCCCAAGTAACAAGTCTCCTACTTTGGAGACAAAAGCAATAAACTAGCCTAATACAATGCTCACACCTTTAATCCCAGCACTTGGTTGGCAGAGGCAGGGGCAGAGGCAGAAGGATACCTTTGAGTTCCAGGACAGCCTGGTCCTCATAAGGAGTTCCAGCATAAATCAGTGCTACACACAGAGACCTGGATTCAAAAAGGAGAGGGAGGGGGAGGGGGAGGGGGAGGGGGAGAGGGAGAGGGAAGGGAAGGAAAAAAGAGAAGGAAAAGGAAAGAAAAGAAACGAAACTACTAAACTGCCCTATACTCAATCATGTGCAAACAGTAACGAGCTACATACTGTATAATGAGGAAAAACACGTTATGAGTTTGGTGATAAGAAGGCCAAGGAAGAGATGCACGTGCATAGACCTTTAGAATGCGCTCCTGCTGTGAGGATTTAATTGCCTTTAAAGTGTTATCTGCTGTGGAGGAGTTCCGGGTGATCTAATGGCCTATTTGAAAGATGTTAGTCGATCTGTTTCCTCAGCTACCCTAGTGATTCCTCAGTAGGCTCATGAGCAAATGCCAGAAACGGTTGACGTGGGCCCTATGTGTGGACTCAACAACAGTGTTTCCCTCACTGAAGCTGATCTGTCTGGCGCCACGGTCGAACAGGCAGTCTGCTTATCAGCAGAGACCAAACACTGAAATACCAGAATGGCTCCACTCTTTAGGGGGAGCAGATGGTCACCTGGTGAAAGAAGGTTGGTCCCACTGGAACTCTTCCATCATGTAGTGGGTTCTAAATGTCTTCACAGGATGAGAAATGTACAATAAGAGATCTGTTTTTCATGGGAAGACTGCTTCTGCTGGCCCCATCCTGTGAACTCAGAGTATTTTAGTCATAACCATAGCAATCCCTTCTAACGTTGTCACTGGCAGTTCATTTTTAGGATGGAGGACCTGTCATGATAGACCAATCCCCATGGAATTTATTGGTTTCATCACCCGGGAAAAGGTGGCTTGATAGAGTGGTGACATTTCCTGCTGGAAGCAGAGTTATGGCCCTTACTGGAAGACTGCAACTTTAGATGATTGCATGTTTAGAGTATTTTCTTAAGAGCCTTGGAAGTACTTTTAACAACTACCATTTATTTTAGTTTTGTTTATGTGCATGTGTTTATGCCATGAGTGTGGGTGCCAACAGAACCCAGAACAGGGGCAACCAAGATGGCTCAGCGGGTAAGAGCACTGACTGCTCTCCGGAAGGTCCTGAGTTTAAATCCCAGCAACCACATGGTGGCTCACAACCACCCGTAATGAGATCTGACGCCCTCTTCTGGTGAGACTGAAGTCAGCTACAGTGTACTTATGTACAATAATAAATAAATCTTTGGGCTAGAGTGAGCGAGCAGGAACTGAGTGAGCGGAGTGGACTGGAGGAAGCAGAGTAGACCAGAGCAAGCAGAGGTCCTAAAAATTCAATTCCCAACAACCACATGAAGGCTCACAACCATCTGTATAGATACAATGTACTCACATACATAAAATAAATAAATAAATCTTAAAAAAAAAAAAAAAGAACCCAGAACAGGGTATCAGATTCTCTGGAACTGAAGTCACAGGTGGTGTGAGTGACCCCATGTGGGTGTTAGGAACTGAACTTGGGGCTTCTAGAAGAGCAGCCAAAGCTTTTTACCACTGTGCATCCTCCCCAGTTCCCCTTGTTTAAGTCTTTTAAATCAGGCTAATATGACTTTTTATCCTGCCTGTATCTAGAATATATGGGTCCAAGATTCAAGAGGGTAGAATGATCCTTTTCTAAAACAACTTAGGTTTTTTAGGTTCTGTATCTGTTTGGCTGTCCATCTGTGTGTCTGTATACGTGAGCCCTTGTACCCTGGAGGCCAGAAGAGGGTGTCATGTATCCTAGAACTGGAGTTGCAGAGATCTGTGAGCCACTGAACTTGGATCTTCTGCCAGAGCAATACCTGCTTATAACCACTGAGCCATCTCTTCAGCCCTTCAGTTGATCCTTCTCAGTAATATTTGCTTTCCATCTTTACAGCTAGGAATCAGTGAATCAGAAAGTTCTAGCAACAAAGAGAAAGATGCTTCTGCTTGGGAAACACTAGGAATGTAAGTATTTTCGGCACTGGCCTTTTATACTTCTCATGATGTTGCATTAACAGGCAGGCCTAAGTCACAGTACTGAGTTAGGATGTTTACAATGATTGTTGTTGTTGTTGTTGTTGTGGCAAGGTCTTATGTAGCTCAGGCTGGCCTAGAAGTCACCATGTAGTAGAGGATGAGTTTGAAATCCTGATCCTTCTTCATGACACAGGACAACAACAGGAAAACTGGGAGGAGTCTCAGTGTAGATCCAATATTGACCAATGACTAGTTGCCATGAACGTTTGCAAGTGAATGTGTGGACAGAGGGGATAGACTGTTGGGTACACTGTGACATACTATGACTTCCACAACAAGATGATTTTCTATGATTTTTTTTGCTTTGTTTTTTTTTTGTGTGTGTGTATATGTTTTTTATTTGGTGGTGGAAGGCTGCAAGAGCGAAGAGCAGATATGAGGGGGTGGGAAAATGAGTGGCACTGGGGTGCATGATGTGAAACTCACAAAATATGAATAGAAAGTTAAACAGACAGATAGGCAGAGAGAGAGAGAGAGAGAGAGAGAGAGAGAGAGAGAGAGAGAGAAATCCTGAGCTTTGGTTTCTACCTCCATGAGTACTAGAATCAGTCATACACGATATGCAACCATGCACAGTCTGAGCATTTTTAGAGACCGAATCTAGGGCCCTTTGGAAGCTAGGCATTCATTCTATAAACTGAACTACATCCTTAACCCTGGACCAACTATATATAAGTCACAGCAATTCTCTTTGAGAATCCTAAGATCTAGGATGACATCATGTTAGACTTTTGTGTTCGGGAACTTTGTAAGATGGATGCTTAGTTTTTCATTTCCAATCTCATTTTTCTTTAATAACAGTAATAACATTTAAACACAGTTTTATTTTCAAATCCCACTTTAGCTTTGAGGTTTTCATTAGTTATTGAGGTATAATATTTTCAGTAGTTCTGGTGTTATGTTTTTCTGTAGTATGTGTTTTTGTTGAGCTGTGGTTTATCACAAAGTTTGTTTTTGAAGTTGCCAAAGATGATCATTTTATTTATCATTTTATTGCTGGTTCCCAATTTAGTCATATCAATGTGTGAAGACTGTGATCTGAATGAGAGTGATTTTTTTGCAATGTGCTCACATGTGCTTTCTTGTGCCTAGTTTATGGTTTTACAATGTTTCCTGTGGTAGGTCAAAAACAGATGACACATTCCCTCTGTATATATTAGGAAAATGAGCTCTGCTTTTCAGGTAGATGAAGTACCACGCTTTATAGGTGATTTGGCAAGTAGAACACACCATCAGTGTGGCCCAATTGGTTCCTTTGGTTTGTTACTTTCACAAATGAATACATGTGACCTTATTCATGTGTTTTGCAAAGCATGTTTATTTTCTAGTTGCTAGGTATAGTGATATATATATATATATATATATATATATATATACTTACAATATAATATGTAATAATATATAACAGATACTGTGTTGTTTAATATGTTAATATATAAATAAATATAAACACAGAATATATAAATATTAAGTAAATATAAATATATAAGTATATATATATATACACAAATTCTTGTTCTATTTTTCTTTTTCTTTTTTAAAAAATATTTATTTATTTATTATATGTAAGTACACTGTAGCTGTCTTCAGACACCCTAGAAGAGGGCATCAGATCTCATTATGGATGGTTATGAGCCACCATGTGGTTGCTGGGATTTGAACTCACGACCTTCAGAAGAGCAGTCGGCGCTCTTAACTAACTGCTGAGCCATCTCTCCAGCCCTTGTTCTATTTTTCTACATCATCACTATTTTGTCTACTTTTATCTATCAATTTCTGAAAAAGTCTCTTAATATAGAAGTAGGTTTATCTATTTCTCCTTGTAGTACTGTTAGTTTTCTTCTTCACATGTTTCAGAGTTGTAACTGAGCACATTTAAGATTTGAATTATTTAAAAATTGAAATTTTTTGAGAGCAACTATTTTGTCAGAGGAATGTGAATTCTTATAGGACTTCTATTTTTTTTTTCTGGGTGCGGTGGTGCACACCTTTAAGCCCACTGCTTTGAGGCAGGGGGTGGGGGGAAATGCAGCGGTGGCAGAGGAACACAGATCCAGTTCGAGATCATCCTGATCTATGTAGTGAGTTTCAGGCTACTGAGGCTGAATAGAGAGACCCTGTCTCAAACAGCAACAACAGCAGCAGCAACAATAACAGAGTTTTACAGCACACAGCATTTATACTTCAAGTTCTTTTTATAACATGTGTGGGCCATTTGTGAAGAAATAGTATCAAGTTCATGATCTAAACTACCACTTAGAGTTTAAATAATATATATCAAAGCATGTTGGATGTCAAGATTTATCTAGACATAAAACAAACAAACAAACAAACAAACACGTTACATTTCAGCCAGGCGTGGTAGCGCAAGCCTTTAATCCCAGCACTTGGGAGGCAGAGGCAGGCCAGTCTCTGAGTTTGAGGCCAGCCTGGTCTACAGAGTGAGTTCCAGGACAGTCAGGACTACACAGAGAAACCCTGTCTCAAAAAAACAAACTAAAGCAAACCCAAACAATGCTATACTTAGAAAACTGCTAATTTTCAGTGGCTTGTCACTGATGGTCTCGTTGTGGCCTGTTTTTGTATAGAGTCATGTTTTAATGGGTTGTTTTAAAAACAACTAAGCAACAACAAAAAGAAAAATATGTGACAGAGACACATATGTGTTAAAATTATGTATCATCTGGTTTTATAGAGAAAATGGTTGTTGACCCCTATTCTGTAGGAAATCAGTTAGAAGAGAAAACCGCTGGCATATTAAAATAGAAACTGTGACAGTGGGCTGGGCCAGCAGGATGACTTACGCCTCAAAGGAGGCACTGTTGTTTGAATATGTACATTTCCAAAACAGTTTCATCTGGCAAAGCTGCACTGCTCCTTAACTCTACTGCCTGGTAATTAGGCCCCCATGTGAGACTTGTGTGAAGCAGCAGAGTGGTTTGCATGTCAGTAGTTAGTGGTTTGAGCCCACTGAAATGTTAAGAAGATCTGCACTATAGATGCTGTTGATAGGTGACATCAATGCATTATTTAAACACCATCTATAAAGGCATATATGAAGAACCTGATTTTTTTATTTGCAGAAGCCAGAATAACTAGTGTACTTTGTAGAGACTTATTGTAAACATGGGAAATTGAATATAACATGAATGCAGTAGGGGGACCATTTGGAGGGAGGAAAAGAGGCTTAGGGGTAGGAAGGGAACCAGTGGGGATAGATATTTGAAGGTAATGAGCAAATATGAGCAAAGTATGATGAGACATATATATGAAAATATCACAAAGAAATTCATTTTGTATGCTTATGAAAATTGATTTTTTAAAAAATAAAATGGATAAAAAGGAAAACAAAATTGAAAACTGTACTTTGAACCCTATGGAATGCAAAGACTAGGATCTCTCAATCATTGCTCCCTAGCTGGCCTGGGCTTCTATATTACTCCACAGTGACTTCAGAGGGAATCGTGTAGCTTGCCAGAAAGGCTTTTTAATAAATAGTGAGTAACAGGCCCTTGAACAAGTGCATTCAAAGTAAAATCAGCTCAGAGTTTTTCAACATACATGGTTTCAGTGTGTTGATTAGATAGCTCCTGGCCAGTGTGCACTATATTCACAGAAAAGTGTGGTTTCCTCTCTCTAAACCAAGATGGCTACAGTTCAAATTACATCCTTAGATTTTTGGATCTTTTGTCTAGCACGAGTAGGTATGTAGGAATGTGTGCGAGCAAGTGTGCTTGTGTATAAGCCTAGGGGCCAGAGATTGATAATCAGATAGTTTCCTCAATTACTCTCTACCATATTATTTGAGAGTGTCTCTCTTACTGATTCTAGAGTCCACCAAATAGGCTCTCTGGCCAGCAAGTCCCAAGGATCCATTTGTCTCTACCTTCATGGTGCTGGCAAGTATTGCCATACCTAGCTTTTTATGTGGGTGTCTGAATCCAAATTTAGGTTCTCAGGCTTGCATAGCAAGGTCTTTACTATGAATATGCATTTTAGAGTCTCAGTAAATGCTGAAGTTGTAGCCGCCTGCGGCCACATGAACTGGATTTCTGAGTGGGAGGCCGGAGCTGTAAAGGAGGGAACAGCGAGAGAAGAAAGGAGACCAGGACCAACTGCTGATCAAGGCCCAATGCTTACTAGCAGTCTGTGCTTATAAAGGGGGAAGGTCCATCTCCTGCCAATCCTTTTTTTGTTTGTTTGTTTGTGTTTTGTTTTTTGTTTTTTTTTTTTTCGAGACAGGGTTTCTCTGTTTAGTCCTGGCTGACCTGGAACTCACTTTGTAGACCAGGCTGGCCTTGAACTCAAAAATCTGCCTGCCTTTGCCTCCTGAGTGCTGGGATTAAAGGCGTGCTCCACCACTCCCGGCTCCACCGATCCACTCTTGATGCCTGTCTGCCAGCCTGCAAGCAATTAGGCTGACAGCACTACTTTGGCAGTAAGGTGTCAGTCGCCACTTTCTGGCTGTCTCAGGAATTTCTCAGGAAGGCAGGTTCAGCCTCTCAGCAGGCGGAGAAAAGCAGCAGCAGGTGACAGAACAATAAAGCCATCTAGGTCAGAAGGCTCCACCCCAGATGGTCTCATTCACAGTGGCAGCAAGGTCTGAATCAGCCTGCTCAAGGCTGGCGGAGGCTACACTGAGGTTTTGGATTTTTCTTAAAAAAAAAACTTCTAAAAATGTATACCTTTATTGTATGTATACTGTTGTATGTCTGGGTGAGACTGTCAGATCTTGCAGTTAGAGACAGTTGTGAACTGCCATGTAGGTGCTGGGATTTGAACTCAGGTCTTCTGAAAGAACAGTCAGTGCCTTTAACCAGTGAGCAATCTCTCCAGCTCCTCCCCTCTTTTAAGGAGGTTTTTTTTTTTTAATTTTTTTTTATGTGCAGTGGTGTTTTGCCTGCATGTATGTGTGAAGGTGTCAAATCTTGGAGTTACATGTAGGCATGTATGTATGTTGCCACATGGCAGTTGGGAGCTGCCATGTGGGTATTGAGATTTAAACTTTTTTATGAGATATTTTCTTTATTTACATTTCAAATGTTATCCTCTTTCCTAGTTTCCCCTCTGAAAATCCCCAATTCCCTCCTACCTCCCCCTGCTCCCCAACCCACCCACTCCCATTCATGTTCCTGGCATTCCCCTATACTTAGGCATAGAACCTTAACAGGACCTAGGGCCTCTCCTCCCATTGATGACCAACTAGGCCATCCTCTGCTACATATATAGCTAGAGCCACAAGTTCCACCATGTGTTTTCTTTGGTTGGTGGTTTCGTCCTAGGGAGCTCTGGGAGTACTGGTTAGTTCATATTGTTGTTCTTCCTATAGGGTTGCAGACCACTTCAGCTCCTTGGGTACTTTCTCTAGCTCCTCCATTGGGGGCCCTGTGTTCCATCCAATAGATGACTGTGAGCATCCACTTCTGTACTTGTCAGGTACTGGCAGAGTCTCTCAGGAGACAGCTATATCAGGCTCCTGTCAGCAAGCTCTTGTTGGCATCTGCCATAGTGTCTGGGTTTGGTGGTGGTTTATGGGATGGATCCCCGAGTGGAGCAGTCTCTGGGTGATCGTTCCTTCAGTCTCTGCTTCAAACTTTTTCTTTGTAACTCTTTCCATGGGTACTTTGTTCCCCCTTCGAGTCAGTGCTCTTAACTACTGAGCCATCTCTTCCAGTCTAGGATTTTCTTTTTTTTAAAAGGCTGTTGACAATCCCTAAATGTCAGATGTTTTGTTTGTGCACATGATGTTCAATTCAAAATGCCACTGTTATTTTCTTTTTGGCCCTCTTTTACATTTGAAGTCAGCATACAAAGTAATGAGTTTCAACATCCATTGTGGTATGTGTGCGTGTGTGCGTGCGTGTATATGATTATACTTTATTTTCATTCATTTCTCTTCTCTCTTGTCCTTTCCAGCGATCCATCTCACTCCAGCTATTCCTCCACTGCTGTTTTCTTTTTTAAATTGTATATAATTTATTTTTAAAATTTTTATTGGTTATTTTATTTATTTACATTTCGAATGTTATCTCCCTTCCCGGTTTCCCCTCTGCAATTCCCCTATACCATCCCCCCTCCCTGCTTCTATGAGGGTGCTTCCCCACCCGCCCACCCACTCCTGCCTCACAGCCCTAGCATTCCCCTATACTGGGGCATAGAACTTCCATAGGACCAAGGGCTTCTCCTCCCATTGATGACTGACAAGGCCATCCTCTGCTACATATGCAACTAGAGCCAAGGGTTCCTCCATGTGTACTCTTCTGTTTGTGGTTTAGTTCCTGGGAGCTCTGGTAGGTCTTATCACATCCATTCAATTACACTCTCTCATTTCCCAACTGTTGTGTGACAAAACTTTTCCTGGGGAGACACAACACACATCTACTCACCCAAGTTAGGGAAACCATGCCAGACCAAAGTATGCATACCACCACCAAAGTCTAATTTGGCGAACCAATAAGCTTTGGGGGGTTACGGGCAGGAGCAGAAATGACTCAATACAGCTGTATTGCCAAAGTCCACCCCGCAGGCATGCATAACAACTCAAAGCTCAGAACCTGGAGCTTACTGCCTGTAGGCAGCCCAACAAGTTACAGAGTGTCCTGTCCAGGTGTCTCATTTGATCTGAATCTCTTCCAGGAAGTTCAACTGTTTGCTGCTTTTTCCAGTCAGCTAGTCTGGTCTCAGAGATTTCTTTGCAATGCAGCTTGTCTTGAGTCTTTTTGGCAGTTTGGTTCTGAGGCATCTGAGGACGGAACTCTCAGCTTTTATTGCTTCCTCTGTCACAAGGGAGCTTAGAGAATCTGGTCAGTTTCAGGACTTCCTGAAGCTCTTTTTTTTACATTGTTTACCTTGCTGCTTAAAAGGTTTCCCTATAGAGTGGAATGTTTCAATTTTGAGAAAATGCTGCTGTCCTGGAACCCACTCTGTAGACCAGGCTGGTCTTGTGAGACCCCGACTTAGAGCGTTTCTCCCTGGAAGGTAAAGCCCCTGGATGTTCCCCAAGCTTGTTTTCCCTGATCTCTAAAGATACAGCCAGAAAGAAGCTCTTTGTTCTCTATAGCCAGCAAAAAGCCTTTTTGTTTCTATACTGTACAACCAGAGATGCCTGCCTTCCTGTGCCAAGGACACGGAGATAAAAATTCAGAAAGAACTCACTCCCCACTCCTGCCTTGTCAATTTCACCAAGGACACCCGGAAGAGAAGAACTCTCCTCCCAACTCCTCCCACCTCCTCCCAACTCTTCCCAACTCCTTCCAACTTTCCTCTCAACTCCTCCCAATTCCTCAGCTAGCTGTTAAAAGCCCCCTACTCTCACCTCTCGGGGTCAAACTCCCCTTCCCTCAACTAGGTGATAGTAAAACCTCTTGCAGTTTGCATCACGTGTGGTTTTCTCTCGGGTCATTGGGGTGCTGGCCAGCTCATCCCGGGACTTGAGCGGAGGCCCAGCTTCCGGGTCTTACAGTCTCAAACTCACAGAAATCCAGCAGCTTCTGCCTCCTGAGTGCTAGGATGAAAGGTGTGAGTCAACACCACACAGCCATCAGAACGAATAATTTAAAAAAAATTACAGCTGGTTATGGTGGCACATGCCTTTAAACAGAAGCAGGCAGATTTCTGTGAGTTCAGGGCTGGCCTGGTCTCCAGAGTGAATTGCAGTTCAACCCCGTCTGCAGAGTGAAATCTTGTATGTTTCTAGAAGCCATGTGTCTAAGTTAGGGTTTCATTGCTGTAAACAGACAACATGATCAAGACAACTCTTATAAGGACATTTATTTAGGGGTAGCTTACATGTCCAGTACATTATCATCAAGGCAGGAACATGGCAGTATCCAGGCAGGCATGGTTCAGGAGGAGCTGAGAGTTCGACATCTTTATCTGAAGGCTGCTAGGAGCAGACTGGCTTCCAGGCAGCTAGGACTTAAAGCACATGTCCACGGTGACACACCTACTCCAGCAAGGCCACATCTCCTAATAGTGCCACTGCCTGGACCTAGCATATACAACCCATCACACCATGAAATATCATTTAGCTGAGTTGTATTAGCTGGAAGCAGTTTTGAGCAATTTTTTAACATGTGCTCCAGAGTTGTCCAAACTAAGGCATGTCACGAATTCTGGTAGCCAGTGTTTAGATTTTCTGTCAGATGGATAGCAGCTTGGTTTGTATCAATTTCATTAAAGACGTGTGTCCTAGATAGTTTTGTATTAACTTGACTCAAGCTAGATTCATCTGGAAAGAGTGGCTTTAATTGTGAAACTGCCTCCATGAGATTTGCCCATAGAGCTTAGTGTGGTGGCACACATCCTGCTATCAGGTATGTGACTCTCAGGTGGCATAATTAGAGACACCTTTCTATTGATACACCCCAGCCTGCCACACTTTGGGTATTACTTTCTTTTTTTTTTTTTAGGTTTTATTTATTATTATTATATGTAAGTACCCTGTAGCTGTCTTCAGACACACCAGAGGAGGGCGTCAAATCTCATTATGGATGGTTGTGAGCCACCATGTGGTTGCTGGGATTTGAACTCAGGACCTTCTCCAGCCCCTGGGTCTTACTTTCTAATTTCAATTGGGCTTTGATTTCCAAAACCAATCGTAGATTCTGATCCTGGTTAGTGCTCATGTACCTTTTTTTCTGTTGTTTAATTTAATTTAATTTAATTTTTATGTACATTGGTGTTTTGCCTACATGTCTCTATGAGGGAGTCAGATCCACTGGAACTGGAGTTACAGACAGCTATGAGCTGCCATGTGGGTGCTGGGACCTGAACTCAGGTCCTCTGGAAGAGCAGCCTATGCGCTTAACTGCTGAGCCATCTCTGCAGCCCCCCCGCCCCCCCCCCCCCGTGCCCACACACTTATTTTTCCCTGCTAGGGATGCTAGCTTCTGTTACCTTTGAGAAGCTGCAACATTGCCTGAGTTTTGTGAACTGGTTTATCCAGTAGGGCCTCTAAGTTGTCATTTGCTTTGTCTGTCAGTAAGTCACGAATTTGTTTTTGTTTTTTTTTTTTGTTTTTTTTTTTTTTTTGACTTTAGTATCTTGTAAATTCACCAGGAATGACCTCCGGATAGCCTGACCTGTGTAGACTGTAACCCTTTAACCTGATTCCTCCATGTTTCAATTTCAAGTCCAAGTTGCCAAGAGACTCAATCATCTTTCAGAAGGAGTTAAACATTTACCTCGGGGGGAGGGGGGCTCACCTCCTCTGGGACTCTCCCGGATCACCTTAACACCACATCTCTTGACCTTTTTAAAGTGTTTTTCTCTGAGAACATCCTGAAAAGAGATTTTTGCCTCCAGAAGAACAGTGAAAAGGCTGACCAATGTTTTAAAACAAGGTTTCTGAGTTGTAGAATTTAGTTTTGGTGGCTCCCTGAACCCACCTCTACTGCTCTGTGGAGTTTGAACTCTTCATCATCTAGCTATACTTTGCAATGTAAACTGAAAATCCATAGTGGCTGCATTCATTCCACCGTAGACTTCGTGGCATGCAGCTCACCTCTTATTGGCAGAATCTTGCTAGATCACTGGGCTGACATAGAAGACAACTTCAGTTCTTTTTTTTGACTATTTGTGAAAAGCTGAAATAAGGGAAGACCTCGCCTTTGGAGTTACATAGTTAGTCTGGTTTGGGAGCTGAGTTTACTTTATGCAGTTCATGAAAATCTTCTTGCTCCAAGTCAAACCCACAGTGAACCAAGAATCAGCATATTCTTGCTTATGATAAGAAACACTAGAGCGGGGCATGGTGGTGCACGCCTTTAATCCCAGCACTTGTGAGGCAGAGGCAGGCGGATTTCTGAGTTTGAGGCCAGCCTGGTCTACAGAGTGAGTTCCAGGACAGCCAGGGCTACACAGAGAAACCCTGTCTCGAAAAACCAAAACAAAAAAGCAAAAAAAACCCAAAACAAACAAAAAGAAACACTATTTCTTCCTGAAACTGCCAAGTCTGTCTAATACCCATATTTCTAATAGCCCTGCCTCCTGAGATATAGGTGACTCCCTCCACTGCTACCAGAGTAATCACTACCATCCCAGATTTTCACAAACTTTATTTCACGAATCTTTTTAAAAAAGATTTGATTAATTAATTATTTTTATTTGTTTGCTTGTTTGTTTTTTGAGATAGAGTTTCTCGATATAGTCCTGGTAGTCTTCAGACTTACTATGTAGCTCAGGTTGGCTTGAAACTCACAGAAATCCTCTTACCTCTGCCTCCCGAGTGCTGTGATTAAAGGAGTTCAGCAATGAGCCCAGCTTATTTACTTCTTTTAAAATTTTTATGATTTTCTGGGTATGAGTGTTTTGCCTACATGGGTATGTGTGCACCAGGTGCATGCCTAGTGCTTACAGAAGCCAGAAGAAGGTGTCAGTCCCTGGTGTCACAGACAGTTGTAAGCTACATCATATGGGTACTTGGATTCCACAACTTGACTTCTCTGGAATAGCGGAGTCAGTTCTCCAGGTAATCTAGAAGTCCTGATAAACATTGGCCCAGTTTGGTATAGGTCATATCAAATACACCTGGCTTTGGAGTGACTAGAGAAATCATCTGGCCAAATGTCTTTCCCAAACACGACATATTCATTTAGGTAAATACATGTCTGTGACAGTGGTTAGATATGATGGGTGTGACCTTTGATAGCAGAGGAACTGAAAGTAGGCAAGTGGCTTAAATTTGGAAAAACAGGCTGGCATGTGTTACTGTTGCCACTCCAGGATCATCAACATTCATCCCAAATGGAATTTGCGTATAGGTGACAGTGAATATATCCTGGTGCGTATTTTAATGGATCACAGGGACTATCTCTATTCTTTATTATCTCCAAAGTGGATGGGAGAAATGATTTCCTCCTGTAACACATAAGTGGAACAATCAATTCTCTGTCAATGATGGTCCTTTTCTTCTCTGTTTATGCAGTATGCAGTTCTTAGGAATCCTTGGAGTTATTCCATTTATAAAGGCCACAGTGTCCTCTGACTGAATACAGCTACATCATTTTTGTTTTATTTTATTTTATTTTATTTTATTTTTTTACATTTATTCATTTAGTTGTGTGGGTGTGGGTACATATGCCCTGGCAGGTGTGTGGACGTCATGGGTCAGAGGTCAGAGGACAGTTTGCAGGAGTTGATTCTCTGATTTCATCATGTGGGGTCTTGGGATGCAGCTATGCTTGTTAGGCCTGGAGGTAGGCACTTTACCCGCTGAGCCAAAAGGAAAACCCCAGTTTTGTTTCAGAAAAAAAAAAAAAAGACTTTCTGGCAATTTTCCTTTCAATTGATTTGTTCCTGGTGGGCTGCTGAAAATATATCCAGGTAAATCAAATCTCCCATTAGCACTAACCTGGGGACTTCTTTCTTTGATATCAACTGAACTCCTCTGAACTGTCTGTCTTTACCTTTCAACAGTCCAGTGTGGGCATCTGCACCATCCTTGGTACTGCTGAAAAGAACAGAAACAATACGTGTCTGTCAGGATGCAAGGAAAAAAAAATAGGTGTCAGGTCCTTCGGGCTGTTTTGGCCGGCAAGGGTGTGTCCAGGACAAGCACTGGCAGCTTCATGTATTGCGTCAGCAGACATTCCAAGGGCTCCTTAACTCTTGGCTGGTTCTGTTATGTGTCTCACAAGCATTTCTCTCACTGCCTTCTGTTTCTCTGAACTGCTGAAGGAAAGTGTATGAGCTGAGTTGTTCACCAAGGTTGAAAACTAGTCAATTGGCTTGGCCAGACGGAGCCAATCCTAAAAGGGATTCCCAGCACATTATCTTTATAGGAACTAAATAAAACCTTCCAGGGCTACCTCTTGGAACAGGAATGTGGAAACTATGGTTATAATGATGCCCATAAAACAGAGGTAGTGTCCATGCCTGTGAGACAGAAAGATATAGATCTATGTAGTAGCTTGAGCAGCAGCATGGCCCAGTACCACTGCAGGAAGAATGAATGATGCGGATGGGCTATGTGTGGTTCTCGGAATTCCCAAGCCATGGGTGCACTGGAGGCTACAACACAGGCCAGCTCCAGGGCTGCTGGGCTCTCTGGTTGTTGGGGCAGAAGAGGTGGGAAAAGGTGCTGCTTCAAGTTTCTCAGTCTTCTAGTTATTTTCTCTTCTGTGTGTATGTGAGTGTGTATGTGTGTGTGTTTGTGTGTGTGTGGTGTGTTGTTCTGGGGATTGAAGTTAGGGCTTAACACTAGTTAGTTACCCTCTAGCCTCTAGTCTTTAATTTTTTTCTTTTTCCAATTTTTTATTAGGTATTTTCTTCATTTACATTTCAAATGCTATCCCGAAAGTTCCCTATACCCTCCCCTGACCCCTCTCCCCTACCCACTCACTCCCACTTCTTGGCCCTAGTGTTCCCCTGTACTGGGGTATATAAAGTTTGCAAGACCAAGGGGCCTCTCTTTCCACTGATGGCCGACTAGGCCATCTTCTGCTACATATGCAGCTAGAGACACGAGCTCTGGGGGTACTGGTTAGTTCATATTGTTGTTCCACCTATAGGGTTGCAGTCTTTAATTTAAAACCAATCTTTCGTTGGTCTTAGTATCTGACTGATGTATTTCCTCATTATTGTATTTTCAAACTTTTTGTGTCCTTGTGCTATAAAGCTTTCTCCTGCACTTTCTAAGCGGGCACTCTGTAAGGACGAAGCCATGTTTAGCTCGACCGCCAAGATTGTGAAGCCCAATGGCGAGAAGCCGGAGGAGTTCGAGTCTGACATCTCTCAGGCACTGCTCGAGCTGGAGATGAACTCAGATCTCAAGGTGCAGCTGGCAGAACTCAGCATCACTGCAGCCAAAGAAATTGAAGTTGGTGGTGGTCGGAAAGGTATCATAATTTTTGTACCAGGTCCTCCTTTCCAGAAAATCCAAGTCCGGGTAGTTCGTGAATTGGAGAAAAAGTTCAGGGGGAAGCATGAAGTCTTCATTGCTCAGAGGAGGATTCTGCCCCAGCCAATCCGGAAAAGCCAGATGAAAAATAAGCAAAAGCGCCCCAGAAGCCGTATCCTGACAGTGCATGGCGCCATCCTTGAAGACTTGGTTTTCTCAAGTGAACTTGTGGGTAAGAGGATCCGTGTGAAACTGGATGTCAGCCGGCTCATAGAAGCTTATTCAGACAAAGCACAGCAGAATAATGAGGAGAACAACATGGTCGGAACTTTTTCTGGTGTGTACAAGAAGCTCACAGGCAAGGATGTTAATTGGGAATTCCCAGAGTTTTATTTGTTAAGAAAATGACTGAATAAAGTGACATTCATAGTAAATAAATAAATAACGCTGTCTCTTAACATTTAGTATATTTACATTTCAAGAAATTACTGGGGGCTAGAGAGATGGCTCACTGACTGCTCTTCCAGAGGTCCCGAGTTCAATTCCTAGCAACCACATGGTGACTCACAGCCATCTGTAATGGGATCTGATGCCTTCTTCTGGTGTGTCACTGTCATCAGACCCCTTCAGCTCCTTGGGTACTTTCTCTAGCTCCTCCATTGGGGGCCCTGTGTTCCATCCAATAGCTGACTGTGAGCATCCACTTCTGTGTTTGCCAGGCACTGGCATAGCCTCACAAGAGACAACTATATCCCACTATAGTTTGAATTAATATCACTGGGACAGGAGATTTCAAGATAGCCTAGTATTGACTATGTTATGTGGTTGGTAGAAGTCACACTTCATGCAGAACAAAGAACATGAAAAGAAGCAAGATGAAGAAAGAGAAACACTAAATATACATTTTGAGGAGAACTGGAACACCAGGAACTATAATGGAACTAAGTCCAGTGCTGAAGAAGATTAAAAAAAAAACGATGAAAGAAAAGCCTGATGCAAAATGGAATAAAGTGAGCAGTGACCTCAGGGCAAGACCCCACCCAGCCGAGCTTCCAGCTTGTGAAAAGGAATCAAAGAAAAGTTTAAGCAGCAAGGAAACTATCAGCAACAGGAAGCAGATACAAATGTAACCCAATGGCAGGGCCAAGTTCCAGCCTTACCAAGCAGTAGAACTTGGCAGCTTCCCCCAAGGGCTTCTGGCTTTGTAGAATCAAAGCTACATGAATGAGAGTTGTGGAATCTTCCTTCCAGGCTCAGAAAAACCTGCTGAAGCCAGGAGTGTGTAGGGGTGTCCCTGCATGAAGGCCCAGGGAGATCATTGTCTGAAGCTGCGAAGGTGAAGCCTGAGCTGTACTGGAGGCCACAAGATTTCAGGGATGCCAGAGCCATGGGATGCCAACCAAGGAAAGCTGCAGACCTAGTGTGGAATCAACCCAAGAGAGAGACGTGTGTTGCAGTCAACAAAGCTGAAAGGAGCTGAAGATTTGAAGAGCTCTTTGACATCAGACATTAATTTGGAGTTTTCCCTGCTTTTTTAATTTTTTTTTTTGGTGGTCTTGCTTTGGTGTAGGCTTTCCTCACTATGCCCCCTTTCTCCATTTTGGAATGGTAACGTGTAGTCTGTGCCGTTGTGTATTGGGAGTATGTGATCTGCCTTTTTTACTTTTGCTTTTACTTGGAGTTACAGTTAAGCGATTGCCTTGAGTCTGAAAAGAAACTTTGGACTTGAACCAGTATAGAGACTGAAAGACTATGGGGACTTCAGAAGTTGGACTAAATGCATTTTGCATTATGACATGGCTACATGCCCATGGGGGCCAGGGTGTGGAATTGGCTCTTCACAGCAATAGAATAGTGCCTAAGACAAGGAGTGTGAGCCATTTGGCCCCTTCCAGTCCCAATAGATACTTTTAGCCTTAGTTGATAAAGCAAGATACAGAGTCAGAGAGAAAAAAGTATCTGGCCAAGTCTATGATGCCAAGTAGTGAAAAGTGAGTCCATATTCCAATGTTAAGACTAGGGGTTGGGGCTTAGCAAAGGAACACTCATTTGCCTAACATGTATGAGATTTCCTGGTTCCATGTGCACCATCACCAAAAAACCAAACCTAAACAGAACAACAACAAACCGACAAACAACAAGAAAACTGAAACAAATGGTCTTTCCTCTGAGTAATCTACAATGAAGAAGGTGGGCTCTGTTACCTGACTGAGTTGCAACAAAGTAGAGGAAAATTACATTGAAGGGAGACCAGCAATAAAATATTGACAGGAGACGAGACTGTAGTCTGGGTTCTGATAATGCCTGTGAGATACTGAGAGACACGGTAAAGGCAGTTATCACACTGCTTGTTTGACACTGCTGGAAAGTTGAGAACTTTCTCTTTTAGGATTCTGGGCCAACCTTTGCCCTGCTGTTTCTTCCTTCTCTGCCTCACCTGTGGGACTCCAGTTTCAAACTGGTGTTTTTTTTTTTTTTTTCTAACAGACAATGTAAAGATCTTTTTCACACCAAAGAAACAGCTTGGATAGGATGGAGCTAAGGAGACCAGCCTGGCATAAACAGCTCTAGCCTAAAATATGGAGGTTGTAAGGAACTTCATTTTGTTTGGTCTTAATGTGATTTTTTTCTTTGATTCTTGCTCCTAAACTCTCATATGCTGTCAAGATTGTTTGACTTTACAATTGCCTACAATCTACCTATCACTCCATGTATGAGGTTGTCCACATAGTAAGCACCCAGTTATAGTGTGTCTTCACAACTTTGTTGGTACCCATGAGTTGTTGATATCATCAAGGAACAATACAATCCACTGGGACAACAGCCAGATGTTGGTGGCAAAGAGCAAGCCATGATAGCTTTG
Source organism: Mus musculus (assembly GCF_000001635.26). NCBI lineage: Eukaryota > Metazoa > Chordata > Mammalia > Rodentia > Muridae > Mus > Mus musculus. Next base: position 41,920,787 of record NC_000086.7, on the reverse strand, counting down.
CAGTCTTGGAGGGCAAGAAGCCAATTAGCTCTGAGAAGTTCCTAAGGGAGTCATCGTATCATATAAAAATAGTTCTGCTGGCTTGATGAAAAGGGAAAAACCAAGGCCCCAAAGGACATCATTGCACTTTAGTCATACTGCACTTGTGACACCCTGAGTTTGAGAGGACACATCACCACAATGTGTGGCAAGGTAAGTAATAATGTAGCAGAAGGGAACAATTTTGCCTTCTAGATGACACTGCTGTGTGTGTGTGTGTGTGTGTGTGTGTGTGTGTGTGTGTGTGTGTGTTTTACTGGTATCTAGTAGACTGAACCTACAGATGTTCAGCATCCTACAGTGCATAGGACCCACCTCCAACACACACACACACACACACACACACACACAGAATGATAGCACCTAAAATGTAGATGAAGCCCAAAGTTGGAAAGATCTCTAAGTTGGAGAGGAGAACCCTATAACAGACTATATAGAGAAATAACCATAAAAAAATTTAGTGCTTCCTGTCACATACAAACTACTCCATAATAATGACTTCAAAAATTAACAAGGAGAATAATGATACACGAAGATTCACAACCTCACAATCTTTTTAACTTTGTGTATATTTAGGTTTTTTTTTTCATGAAAATGAAATCTGAAGAGAGCCAAGGGTATTCATACTTGGACTCTCTTTGAAACATAGAAATTTTTCCTTCTAATGAGCCCAAGTTATGAAATTCAATGCTATATAGCTTGCTATTGAGCAGCTTTCCAACTTTTGAGTCAGATAAGACATTAAGAGATTAGTTACAGGTATAATCTAAAACTAGATAATAGTCTGAAATCTTTCCTCTTCTGTTAAAGTTCACTGCTCTCTAAAAAGATACAGCTAGTGGAAAAGAATATACATATTTTGATTTTCTTCAGACACCCTTTGAATGTAGACTGTTCTTCAGCTTATTAGCACTAATAAACATGGATCACTTAATAAAACCTGCTAAATTTAGAAGAAACAACTAGTTATAAATTTCCTATGTCAGAGGCTGGTGATATAGCACAGCAGTCAAGAAGTTAAGCCTTGGGGGCTGGTGAGATGGCTCAGTGGGTAAGAGCACCCGACTGCTCTTCCGAAGGTCAGGAGTTCAAATCCTACCAACCACATGGTGGCTCACAACCATCCGATCACGAGATCTGACTCCCTCTTCTGGAGTGTCTGAAGACAGCTACAGTGTACTTATATATAATAAATAAATAAATAACTCTTTAAAAAAAAAAGAAAAAAAAAAGAAGTTAAGCCTGGGGGGCTGATTGCAATCTGCAGGAGCCATGTGGTGGTTGGAGGGAACTGAACACATTGTTCTCTGACTTCCACATATGCACCCATGTACACACAATAAAACTATGTATAAAATAAAGTCCAGCTATTAATATGTCTAGTAAAATTTATTTTCTTCTGTGTATTAATAATCTTTCTGTCAAATGTGTGCTTTTTTTAACATCTTTATTTATGAACAGGTTATCAGTCTACCTCCCTGATCCCAAATATGTGTTTTTAAAACCCTCTATATTTTAAAAAGTTTCACAAACAGAAAGGTATCTCTGTATGTTTTTTTTTTTATCTTGAATAAGATGACTATCCTGTTCCTAATTGAACTGATAAAATCAAATTCAATGATTCAACTAAGTATGATCTGGAACCTTATATGCCCTCTTTATAAATTATTATTACTATTCGAACTGGGGCTATGCCCCTCCCCCACACCCCGAAGCCATGTAAAAAGCCAGCTGTGGTAGTATACCTTTGTAACCCAACTGCTGATGAAGTGAAGACAGGTGGCTTCAAGGGCTGCTGGTGAGCCAGTCTAAGTAATGGGTTTGGTGAGAGACCAGTTTTTAAAAATGAAGTGATGGGGGAATGGGATGAGGAAGTGTGGGAGGCGGGGTGGGGGGAAAGAATGGCTAAAAGGTAAATAACTAAAATAATTAATAAGAGAGGAAGTAGAAGAGGATAGTGACAGCTACTCAGTACCTACCTCTGATCTTTACCCCTAGCATGCGCGCGCGCACACACACACACACACACACACACACACACACACGCACACACACCCTCATTGGACAGGCAAGATGGCTCAGTAGGTAAAACCCTTGCCTTGCAAGTCTGAAAACCTAAAGGGGGTGGTGGAGAACAGACTCCCTGAAGTTGCCCTCTGACTTCTACATGCCTGAATTCACACTCACAGGTCAAACACAGGCTAAAGATTTTTTTTTTTTTGAGACACGGTTCCTCCACGTAGCCCTGGGTCTCCTGGAGCTCCCTATGTAGACCAGGCTGGCCTTGAAGTCACAGAGATTCACATGCCTTCTGTTTCCCAAATGCTAAAATGAATGGCATGTGCTACCACACCTGGTTAAATTTCTCATTTTGATTAATGTTTTAGCATATAAAAGAATGTTTCCTTGTGGCATTTTCATAATATACACATTGTAGTTTGGTAAGATTTACTCTCATTAGTGTCCCTGATATACCCTATTCCTACAGTCTCCTTTCTGCTTTCATGCTAAATATACATATGTGTGTGCATATAGATTCTCAGTGAGAGGAAAAACATACAAGATCTGTCTTGTTTTTTCTTTTTTACGTCTTATGTTTATTCATGTATTTGTCAACTGAAATCACAATGCTATTCTTCTCAGATAACGCCTAATGAGTCTGATGACGAGAATGGAGAAGTCTGTGATTTGCTCCTGATTATCGAGAAGATGAGCACCATTGGAGCCATTACTGTTTTAATTCTGAAATGTGCATTTGGTCGGATAGAAGGAGGCGTGAGAGCTTTGAGTGATGCAGCAGAGGCTAGGCTGCATTCTCAGGTAGAACATATACTTTTAGACATGTTATTTTTGTCCGTCGCTTTGTTGATTATTTACATCCATTTCTGCAAAACTCTGAGGCAGGTCATTCATTTTCTGTAATTTTCCTTGTCTGTGTCCCGTGTTCCTTCACACCATTAGTGATTCACATCCTTTGCGTGGTTTACTTGAGCCTTTCTCTGACTGGTATTTCATCAGTACTTTGTGAGACTTTTCCCATACATTTGGCCCTTTTCCTACAGTGACATTTTCCAGGACCGATTTTCTTTGCTTCTTTGCCTTGAATAAGTTTTTTTTTTTTTTTTCGTACATAGTGAGATCAGAAAATGAATACTTTCAGCCAGGACCAAAGTGTTTGACGCTATTATGAACGGGCTAATGGAGATAGCAGAGAGGGGGTAATATCTGTGTGCTATCTTCAGCAATGTGAAGGAAGTAGGCACTAACTTTGGCGTTGAGCTCAGACTCCTGCCTCTCACTTGTGTAGTGGCAATAGAGGAGCCCAATTAGGTCCTGCACCATGGCTGGCACTCATCATAGTTGTCATGGTTTTTGGCAGGCTGTTCCGGCTCAAATGTAGTGGGTAGATGTCTATTTTCTTGCTCGCAGGTGTTCTCAGTAACCCTTGCCATTAAATTTAGAATACCCATTAAACACATTATTCGGCTACAGAGGGCACTGCTCCTGGCATACAGATAATATAGACTGCTTTTGAGAACTCTCTTGAAGGTTCCCCCTCCCCCTTTAAGCATGCTTAATAAACTTAGTTTTTCTTATGTGAATAGCCTGTATGGCAACTCCAGATAAAGCCTGGATTCCCTGCACAGGGAATCTGATGGTTAAAGACTTCCTGATAGGGAGATTTGATGAATTTGGTTTCTTTCCTGAGGTCAAGGGTCAGATTGCTGTAGGTCTTGGAGATGGCCTTGGTGAAATTGTCTAGGGTAGCAGTGAAGCCATGGTGACATGTGGAAGTCATAAATACTAGCCATGAGCAGTAGTTTCTTGGGCACTGGAGCAGAGACAATGCTAGTGTGTCTAGGGGTAGACATGAGACTCACCAGCACAGAGCCATTACAGCCTGTCACCTTACATGGAATAGTGTGGGGCTTGCCAATCTTGTTTTCTCTGTAGCCTCTCTGCACAGGGACAATGATGAGCTTGGCCAATGATGATGGCCCCTGGAATGCCAGTGGCAACCTTCTTGGGGCTGTTAATACTCAGACAAACATGACATTGTAGTCCCCAGTGTTAACAAAACTCTTGAATCTGATTTGCTGGCTAGCCTGAGTCTGCTTCTGCACTGGCATGACCAATCTTTCGACCCTCATCCTTAAGGGATTTGTCCAGAAAAAAAGTTAATAATCTCAACTCTTTGATGGGCAGGGAGAATAGGTAGATCTCATTCGTGGACTTGATTCTTATGTCCTTGACTAGGCTGCCCAGCTTTAATGACAGAAATCCACTTCTCTCTGGCTTTGTCTCCATGAGCACTGTGGCCTTAGCCTGATCCTAGAAGAAAGTCCTTGGCTTCCCCAGCCTGGGTTACACAGGTCCTGAACTGGCATCACCCACTATTTGGTGTTTTCCTTGAGAAGCAAGGGAATTTAAACAAACACCCTACCCCCAAACCAGGGTCTTGTTGTAGCTCTAGCTAGCTTCGAACCCTGTGTTTTGTGCTGAGAATTGCAGGTATGTGACTCCATACTCATCACAACTGGTTCTATTCCTCATCCTCATAAATTGATTTGTTTTAAATTCCTGAGTTGATAACTTGTTATTCATTCCACTGAATACTTTCTGTTTTAAATCTGGCTTTGTCCGTTTTTTTTTTTTTTTTTTTTTTTTTAGAGTTGTTGCCTACCAACTTCTCAAGTTGATGTGATAGCAACTGGGTGTGTATATAGTTCTGAGTCTCATGACTGCATCCCTGAATTTCTAACCCACTGTCTTCAGGCCTGTGAGGAGGTTAGTCTTCTCTAGGTTAACATCATGATCATTGAGAGCCATCTTGCACATTTTCCTATCAGTTTTGGTTACTTGGGACTATTAAATATGACCCAGAAAGATAGGTTCTTGGATTATCCAAAGAAGGTCATCTTTTCTGGTGGCCAGTTGCCTTAAAGGGCTCATTTCTATTAGTCAAATGATTTCTCCACATCATCATCTTGAAGTTGCTTCTACATCATGCACCTGGGTGGCCAGGGGACAGATCTTTTAAATAGTGGTATGGGCCGCTTCATACACCCAGGTCCCTGCCTCTAACTACTCTCTTGGATTCTAAGGAACCAGTGTTCCTCTTGTCCAGATCCACTTAGTTTTCTTTTCCCAGACTCACCCTTGTACTCATTCCTGGCTGCTCTCTGCCTTTTGCTTTGTGACCTATAAGCAGATAAACCTGGTAAAGGCACCCAGGTGTACTGGAAGTCCCCTGCTGGGAAGGTGCCATTTTATCTACCTGCTGTATCGCCCTCATTCTTTTGTCTCCTCCTGTTCTATACAACTAGAAACCCTCACACAGTTTCCCATCTATTTTCATGTTATCTATCTATCTATCTATCTATCTATCTATCTATCTATCTATGTATCTATCTATGTATCCCTCTGTGTTTACACATGTACATAAATGTTTGACTAAAGCTTCTTCTTCTATGATAATAGAGGTATGTATTTTTGTTGTTGGCTTTACTAGGTTAATGAGTTTTCCATGCAGATGATCCTTGCCAATTGAACAATTGACAGTTTTTTTTTCAGCCAGGGTTATTCAAAGAGGGCTCCTCTCTGTTATAATTTCTCAAGCAGGGATAGTCCCCAGGGCCTGTAAACCCAGTGCTCAGGAGACCGAGGCAGGCTACTCATTGATGGTCTAGCTATTATGAAGTAACCTGAATATTAAAAGTATGATATCTTGCCGGGCAGTGGTGGTGCACACCTTTAATCCCAGCACTTGGGAGGCAGAGGCAGGCAGATTTCTGAGTTCAAGGCCAGCCTGGTCTACAGAGTGAGTTCCAGGACAGCCAGGGCTACACAGAGAAACCCTGTCTCAAAAACAAACAAATAAACAAAAGTACATATCTTAGGGGTAATATTTTCTAAATGCCTTCAATTAACATTCCTAAAGTGATGACTTTACATTTGCTTAGTCAAATTGAAATCCCCTTTAACCCCCTTCCCTCCAAGAAACATGTTTGAGAATAAGTTGAAAAATGTGTTATTATTTCAGAGAGATTTTTTGGGGGGGGAGGTTGGTTGCAGTTTTCTAGTAACTTTGGTCAAAGAAGAAACTACAGGGAAGAAATTAGATTTCAGTAATGTCTTTCTTCTTTTTCTTCCTCCCTTATTGTCTTAGTTAGGGTTTTACTGCTGTGAACAGACACCATGACCAAGGCAAGTCTTATAAAAAAACAACATTTAATTGGGGCTAGCTTACAGGTTCAGAGGTTCAGTCCATTGTCATCAAGGTGGGAGCACGGCAGCATCCAGGCTGTCATGGCGCAGGCAGAACTGAGAGTTCTATGTCTTCATCCAAAGGCTGCTAGTGGAAGACTGACTTCCAGGCAACTAGGGTGAGGATCTTATACCCACACCCACAGTGGCACACCCATTCCAACCAGGTCACACCTATTCCAACAAGGCCACACCTCCAGATGGTGCCACTCCCTGGTCCAAGGATATACAAACCATCACACCTATTTACTGTTAGGGTGAAAGGGGGGTGGTAAAGGATGGGAAAAATGAGAACCCACAAAGTTGCAAAGACCAGCTATGTATAGCCCTAAGATGGCTTCAGTTTGAGGAGCCTTCTGGCCTCGCCTCAGAGTACTGGAATTACAGGCTTCTGCCACCATGCTAGGCTGAGTCTTCTTTTTCATTATTTTAAATGTTTTTTAAATGTCTCCCTTCCATGAAGCCCCCACTCCATCCCCCTCTCCTTTGCTTCTAAAAGGGTGCTCCCCTACCCACCCACTCCCACCTCACCCCTCTAGCATTAATAGATGGAAGTAGAAAATATCATCCTGAGTGAGGTCTTGTTTCTTTTAAAAGATTTCTTTTTTTTTTTAAACATTTCTGTGTGTGTGTGTGTATGGATGCTTCATCCGCATGTATGTCTTATACAATATATGTGCACTGCCATCAGGGGTCAGAAGAGGGTATCAGATCCTTTGGGGTTGGAGTTACACATTGTTTCAAATCACCACTTGGCTGCTGGAATCCAACCTGTGTCCTCTGGAAGAGCAACCAATTCTTGTAACTGCTGAGTCATTGCTCCAGCCAAGTCTTGTTTCTTAAAACAGAATTGTATACATATTTCTGTAATAAGTAAGAACTCAGGAATATTGGAGGGGGGTGTGTTATGCACGTGGAGGTTTAGAAGTGACCCAACCATTGAGCTGTAAGGCCATATTAAAATAGGAGGCTTCACTTGTGTGTGAACCCAGAACATTGGGGGTTTGGGACGGGGTGGGTAGCAAGTGGTGCTGCTGCTACCACTGGGACGATTTGAGTAGAGTTATTTGGATTCAGTAACATGATACAATATTATTATTTAATTACAGATACCCCAATGAAGTCAATTGTGCCAGTAATGCCCTTTATAGCAAAAGAAAAATATGATTTTTGGAGGGGAGAAAATCCCTTGTATTTCTTGTTTCCATTAATCTTTTTAAAAAAGTCTGTATGTAATCATTTGGCAGGCTTGGAGCTTGCTATGTAGATAATACTGGCCTGTGACTCACAGAGATCCTTCTGCCTCTGCCTCCAGTCTTCAAAAATCTGGAAGAATTACTATCTTCTAAGAGCTTGGCAACTTTGAAAAGTACAGGGTAGTAATTTTGTAGATTCTCTCTCAATAATGGTTATGACTGCTGCCCTACAATATTGAATTAATATATAAAATTTGGGTATTAACAATTTTTAAAATTTGAGTAGTGTTTCTTCTAGCACTTCACAGGCATTTCACGGGCAGTCCCATGGTGTCCGTCTTTTCACTTGCTTGTCTACCTTGCATTAATTACATTCAGGCCAATGGGAAGTTGCTATGTTCCTGCCTCAGGTTCCCAAGTGTTGGAATTATATCTGTGGAACCCTGTGCCTGGTTCACTTGCTCTGTTTCTGAGATAATTTAGCTTTTTCCCCCCAGTAGTGAAGTACCAAAGCAGAGCCTGGTTCAAGGTAAGCAAGTGCTCTAGACCACAGCTACAGGGTTTTTTTTTTTTTTTTTTTTGTTTTTTTGTTTTTTTGTTTTTGGTTTTGGTTTTTCGAGACAGGGTTTCTCTGTGTAGCCCTGGCTGTCCTGGAACTCAAGCTGTAGACCAAGCTGGCCCGGAACTCAGAAATCTGCCTGCCTCTGCCTCCCCAGTGCTGGGATTAAAGGCGTGAGCCACCACTGAAGGTATAGCTCTAACCCTGGTGGAATTTATTTTCACCAACACAGGGAGATATCTTCCATATTTTCCTACAGTAACGTTTTCTCTTTGTAATAAGAAATATTTTTTGTAGAGAGATTATAACACCTTAAACATCGTTTCTCGGCATAGTAATACTCCCTAGTTTGACAGCTCAAGTAAGGAGTTAGGATTTGGCGGAGCATGCGGTTCCCAGCTTTTGTCCATTATGTGTGCCCTGTCCGTATTAATTTTCTATTTAGTCGTTAGTTGAGATATTTCTTATCTCATGTTCCTTTTTTTCCAGAAGCTCATGTCATGGCTTACAGTTCCAGCATCCACCAATGCCTAACAGACCGAGTGATTGAAAAATTACGAGTTTGAATTAGTGGCTTGGGGTAGAGATTACGGGAGATCATAAAGGCCACAGCGGCCTGGCGTTTTTGTTTTTTGTTTAATGTGTATATGTTCTAAAGGGAAGTAGGGGTGAGAGCTGTGGCACCCGCCACCTCTTTGTCGGCCTGGCCCAGGACTTCCGTTTGGTGGGGAAGTAGGTGGGGCGGGAAATCTAAACCCGAGTTCGCAGCTTCCGTCACTCCCCGTGGGCGGCGCTCCCCTTTGACCCCGCGCTCGGGAGCTACACATCCGGGCCACTGTTACTAGCGAGGGGAAGATGGCGGCCGCGGCTGTGGTGGTTCCCGCAGAGTGGATAAAGAACTGGGAGAAATCAGGGAGAGGCGAATTGTGAGTGTTTCTGACCGAGGGAAGGCGCCGGGCCGCCCTGAGGTCGGGGCGCTGGGCGCAGTCGGAAGTGGGGTACAGGGGCCGGGGGGCAGCGGCGCCCCCTCCCCCACCCGCACCCGGGCGGCGGATGAGGATGGTTGGTTGGTCCGGAGTTTCCACTTGGCTGAGGAGCGGAGCCGGGAGCCGCCACTATCGCCGCCGCCGCCGCTGAGCGTCTTGCCTTCCCTCCGACCTCCCCGAAAGCCCCGTGGTCCCCGGGAGCCCCGCTTCCTTTAGGTCTCTCCGCAGAACTTCCGTCTCGTCCCCTCAGGTCCCCCTGGGCTCCTGCCCTGTCGCTTTTTTGTCTGTCTGGCTCATCGTCTTAACTCAGCTCGCTGGGCTCGGCTCCTTTTCTCTCCGTGGCTTCGCAGCCGGAGCTGTGTGGGTCCGCCACTTGCCATGTCTCTCACTGTCCCGTTTTATCTTCTTATTTTTATTTGTCCCCCCCCCCCCCGGGATCTAAGACGACTCCCGCACTTTGGTTCCCGGCCTCTCCTGTGCCCGAAGTCTTAGGAGGGCGAACTGTCCCGAACTCTCTGCTCCTCGCCGCTGGTGGCAGAGGAGCCCGGGGCGTCGGGGACAGCCAGGCATGGCACCTCTGCTTTCTCAGGGAGCGGCAGCTTGCGCTGCCCTGGCCCTGCGGTACTCGGGAAAGTGTGGCAGGGATTGCCGCTTCTTTTTGCCAAGTCCCTGCCGGCGTGTCACCTCGCCGTGGTTTCGGGATGGGATTCAACTTTTCCTGGTAGAAGGTTTAGGGAACTCCATTTTGGCCTGGGACTGCAGCGAGTGCTCGCCCTCCTCGAGGCTTTTCTAGTACTTTAGGATGATCTCTGTGTCCTTTAAGTCATAAACTTACTTTGTACCGTCACCGGTAATTTCCTACAGTAGCGGCTTTCGCGCCTCCCAGTAGCCACCCCACCCCCGACTCCCCGTTTAAGTTGACAGAATTAATCACTGATTAAAAAAAAAAAAGTTGTAATTTCTTCTTCTGAGTCGCTCTGGAAGCTTAGCAGTCAATCCTATGTGAGATTAACTCTCTTTAGCTGCTTGAGTTGTCTCCCTCCACACTCCCACACTCATCCAGTATCAGGTTCCCAGTTGCTCACGGGAAGATAGGAATCTTTAAAACTTTGTTACTTCAAAGAAACCCGGTACACCAAGCTCTTGTGACTTGACTTACTCCCACATCCCTTTGCTGTTCTGTGAAACGTTAACAGCGTGAGTCCTAGAATTGGATTGTCTGAGTAAGTGGCTAGCTTAGCCCACTTAACCAGCTGAGTGACCTTGGATAAATTCGTAACCATTTGGGGCCGTTTCCCCTTGAGTAAATTGGGAATAAGAAGCGTTCTACTCGAAGGATTGTTGAGAAGAGTTAATGTCTATAAAGCACTTGGGTTATAGTAAGTGCGCAAGTGATAGCTATTAAAAGTAATATTATTCCAGCTTTTAGAAATTTAAAGTTCTCGGGACAGCTCTTTGCTTGGCGATTAGTTGGCCTCTGACATCCTGCATATTTACTTTTGTATGCTAATGAGTTGAGAGGCCCTTGGAGAACGGGGATGTCATCTCATTTTTTTTTTTTTTTTTGGTAGGACATGTCCTCCAGTATATACTTAGAGTTCCTTCGAGTTTTGTTAACTCAGAGGTCTGTCTCACATCTAAAAGAAGCATTCATGTTTACTTTTTATGTGCTGTTTAACCAGCTACCTGTTTGTCGAGTGCTGAGAAGGCAGGATGGGAAGCAGCTCGAGGGAACAGGGCCAGATTGGAGGGAGAGCCTCCGCAGACAGTTCAGTCCGTCCTTATTTAGCATCTAAAGCGGATTCATTTGTGAACTGTCGTGTTTGTGGGTTTCTCAGCTTCCTTCTTCTGGATGGATTTCACTGTGTGTATGGAGGGTAGCATGTGCTCCATCAGTGAGCTACATCCACAGGCCTAGCTGCTTTTGTTTTTGTTTTGTTTTGTTTTTTTTTAACAGTTTAATGTTTTTACTTCCACTTTAGAATAGGAGGAGGAGCCCTGCCTAACTTCTGACTGGCAATAGGTGGAGAAAAACTAAGTGGTGTATGAAGCCAAGAATATAAAGTGGGATTTTGAGTTTATATGTGTTTACATGATCCATGCTACCTAGTGTTAAAAGAGCTACTTAAAAACTGTACTTAGGATTTTCATGTATTTATTGTATAGCTTGTGGACTGTGGGTTTGAAGTACAGTAGATTCAAATTAGTGTGACAGTTTAATGATTATATAAATATAATTTCTGTAAGAGAACTTATCTTAAAAAAAAAAAGCCAGGAGGCAGAGGCAGGGGGATTTCTGAGTTCGAGGCCAGCCTGGTCTACAAAGTGAGTTCCAGGACAGCCAGGGCTATACAGAGAAACCCTGTCTTGAAAAACCAAAAAAAAAAAAAAAAAAAAAAAAAAAGAGAGAGAGAGAGAGAGAGAGAGAGAACGTATCTTTTTTTTGAGACAATTACCTTGTAGCTCATACTGAGAGAGAGAGAGAGAGAGAGAGAGAGAGAGAGAACGTATCTTTTTTTTGAGACAATTACCTTGTAGCTCATACTGACCTTGAATTTATTATCATCTTACGCATGTCCCACTACATTAGCTGAGAATTTAAAGTTGGATGGCACAGCTTGATGTGGTGTCTCACACTTGTAATCCTAGCACTTGGGAGGATAAGGAAGGAGTCCCGGGAGTTTGAGGTCAGCAGAGGCTACACAGTTAACTTTGTTGGAAACAAAACAATAAAAGGCAAAAGAAACAAGGCTTGAGAGCTGTCTGGGGTAAGGAGTTAGGAACCTTTACTTACTTCAGTTCTTAGGACCCACATCTGATGGCTTATGGTCTCCTGTAACTCTAGTTCCAAGGGATAAAACCTCTGGTCTCACAGGCACCTGTACACACACACACACACACACACACACACACACACACACACACCAAACACATACATACACACAGCTATACAACTAAAACATATCTAAATAACCAAAAAACTGAAGCTGTTTAATCTAACGAAATATTCTAAGGTTTGCCTTACTGGTGAATGAATCTAGAGGCTTTGTACATATTAAGCAACTACTACTACGAAACTATATCTTCAGCCCTTTACAAAATTATTATATTAGCATACAGAGTAATACATTTTATTATGGCATTTTCATACATGTGTCATAGTTTTAGTTTGCTGGTTTCCTCCCTACTGCTTTCCTCTGCCCACTTCTTGCTGGCCCTTTTTTCCTAACTAGACCTGCCATTTTCTTTTCGTCTTTTCTCTTTTTTTGTCTTCTCTTCTTCTTGTCTTGTCTCTTCTTTGACTCTGTAGCCATGGCTGGCCTGGGACTCACTTTGTAGAGCAGACTGGAAAATGCTGGGATTAAAGGCATACATACATACATACACCACCATGGCTGACCTTCATTACCTACTCTTTGTTAATTAATTAATTTATTTGGTTTTTCGAGACAGGAATTTTCTGTGTAGCCCTGGCTGCCCTGGAACTCACTCTAGACCAGGTTGGCCTCAAACTCAGAAATCCGCCTGCCTCTGCCTCCCAAGTGCTGGGATTAAAGGCGTGTGCCACCATTGCCACCTATTTTTAATCTACTCTTTTCTTTCACTTGAATTCTCTCCTCCTCTCTCATTGTACCTTTCTATTTTCATGACTTACACATACGTATATGTACACTTAGAAATGTGGTTTTTGGCATGCTTAAAATAATAATTTCCTGTTGTATCTGTAAATATATTGATTTTATTTTCCTTTATGCCTGGTCCATTTTGCTGTCACCTTCTTTTCTTCCTTGTCTTCTTCTTCCTCCTCCTCCTCTTCCTTCCCCTCCTTCCCCTCTTCTTTTATTCTTTTGGGTTTTCAAGTCAGGGTTGTCTCTGTGTAGCTCTAGCTGTCCTGGTCTGCCTCCCAAGTGCTGGGATTAAAGGTATGTCCCCACCACAGGCAGGCTTCCTTTTTTAAAGACGGTGTCTCTTGTATCCTAAGCTGGCTTTGAACTGTTGTATAACTGAGAATGACCTTAAATTTGTGATCTTCCCTCTATTTCCCAAGTGCTGGAAAGTTCTAGGAAGGCGAACCACACCCGGTTTATTCACTCCCGGGGATTGAACCCAGGGCATAAGATATGCTAAGGCAAGCACTGTACCAACTTTTTATTCAGTCCGGGGGATTGAACCCAGGGCATAAGATATGCTAAGGCAAGCACTGTTCCAACAGAATTACATCCTCAGACCTTTAATTTTCTGTTTTGAGATAGGGTCTTGTTCAGTTGTCTAGGCCAGCATTGAACATGAAACCATCCCATCCCCATTCCATTCTCTCAAGTTGCTGGGATTGCAGGACTGCACTGTCAGGTCCTGTCATAATGAACTATTTTAAACAATCACTATTTAGATATTGTAAACACATCATCATCCTCTACTCTGTTTTTATTCATTTGTCTTCTTTTCCTTATGTACAAACTTTGTTTAATAGAGCTTAATTTTAGAGGTTTTAAAAATCATGTTACATACATTAGCATTTTCATCTTGTTAAAACAAATAATATTGTTATTTGGAAAAAATGTCTTGAATATGAACTAGCAACTGGAAATGCTAAAATGAGGGGTAGAGTGAATACATTTGGTTTTTCGAGTATGCCATATGTAAAGTTATTTCTTAGGATTTTTTCCTTTTCATTTAATAATTTTAAATGTTTTTGGTTTTTAGAGATAAGGTCTTATGTAGCCCACCCAGGCTGATCTGGAACTTGCTCTGTACTCCAGGGTGACCTTGAATTCATTATCTTCCTGCTTTAGCCTCCTCACTATTGGGATCTCAGTGGCTAGCTGATTATTTCTTTATAAAACAGCAACAAGTGCTTTCCAGCCCTGAATTTTTTTAAGTATGTGTTGTGTTCCATGAGATTCCCAAGTTTGTATTGTTTGTAGCATCGTAGCAGTATATAGCTATTGTGAGAGTTACAGGGTCTGTAGTGATAGAGAAGCAACATGATGGTGAGAATAAGCTCAGTGATAAAGCAGTTTGCATAGTGTAGCTGGTCTTTGCTATTTTCTGGCTTCTTCTTTTTCTTACCCTTTAACCCCATGGTTTCACCCCCTAACACTAGTTAGTCGAGAATCAAGGAGAGATGGGAAGGGAAAGAGAAGGAGGAAGAGGAGGTGGAAGAGGAGATGGAAGAGGAGGTGGAAGAGGAGGAGGAGGAGGAGAAAGAGATCCCTGAATCCAGTTTCTTTCCGTTGTTTCTTTGACCAAACCCCATCGAACTTCTGGGTGGGGGTGTCCCTTGAATTTATGTACCCTTTGTAAAGTTCCCAGAATTCCAAATGTCACACAATGGCAGAAATTATCTGCAGCTGCCAAAGCTGTGTTTCTTCTAGAGCACAAGGCAAATATTGGTCACCTGCTGCAGACAGTCTGAAGCAGCCCCACATCCCTTCATGTGGGGTTAAGCCAAAAGCACATTCCTATAAAAAGAAACCAAAAGTCCAGAATTCTCAAAAATGTCACTATAGCATGCTCTGAGTTCCCCGTCTTCAGCACTTAAAAAAAAGAAAGAAAAGACAAGAAACAGAAAAAGAAAAAATGAAAGACAAAAACCACAAACTGTATAGGGCATTTTATAATTTTCAAGCAAGTAATTTTTTTTTTAGTGAAATATTCCTTAATTTTTTTATTCCTGGTACTACTACCACAATTTTCAGGGCAGTATATCTGATGTAATGAAAAGACAGTGCTAAGGCAGAGACATTAGGAATAAACATCTAATTAACATTCTACTGCATTAATCAATATTAATCAACAGTTTCTTTCCCCCCCTAAACTGTGCCTCTGGCAGTCTAAGCAAGAAAGGTTTCCTATTTAAGCTGCTACTAGGAACTTTTGGCTATAGATTATCATTGCTTCTGTCTCAGACTTTTACTTCCTGTCTCAAAGTAACCTGCAGTTCCCCTGACAACTCCTCATCAGTTAATAATTGTAGGCCTTTTCCTAGTGTCTTTAAAAAGAACAAAACAAAAGAAAAATAACCCCCCAAAACCTTCTTTTACTGTGTCCACCACAACAAGGACTTTAAAAATATGTTTCTTTTATTTTTTGAAATTATAATATTACATCATTATCCTTTCCCTTTTTCCCTTCAAACCCTTCCATATATCCTCTTGCCTTCTTTTAAATTTATGACTAACAGAGCTTTTAATGACAACTATGTACTGTGCTCCATGAAAACCAGTTGTCTATTATCAGATCATCTTAACTTTGAGGAATAAGCTTTGTTAGGTAATATTTCACCTATCAAAACAGTCCATCCCTCATATACCTCTACACTATTGGTTTCTAGAGTATATGTATAAATGTCACTTATGTTTTTAACATTTAAATGTGTGTGTGTACTTATGAATGCTAGGACGAAGGACAGAAGACAGTTCTTGATAATTGTTATCTTTTTTTTTTCCTTCCACCATGTGAGACCAGGGGATTGAATTTAGGTCATCAGGCCCAATTGGCAGCAAGCATCTTTACCCACTAATACACTTCTCTGGCCCACCAAATATATTTTTAGATGATAAATTATGTAATTGATAGGGCTGGAGAAATGGCTCAGGGTAAGAACATGTACTGCTTTTCCTTAGGAACAGAGTTTTATTCCCATTGTCTATGTTGGGGTGACTCCTAACCAGTTACAAAAAGTAATTCTTAACTGCCCAGGAATCCATCCCCTCTGGCATCCCCAGACACCTATACATGACATGTACACACTCAAAGACACACAAACACATAATTAAAGCTAATCAAAGTCAATCTTTAGGTGCTGGAGAGCTAGCTTAGCAGTTAAGAACACGTGCTGCTCTTAGACCTGGGTTTAACTGCCCCAAACTAGGTCTAGGAGATATGTCTCCCACCCTCTTTTAATTTTGTGTTCACATGGTGCATATACATACACTTTAAACACACATACATATACCAAAAAATTGAACAAATCTTTAAAAGGTTGTAAAACTTGTATCATGAGTTTTTTCCACAAGAGGTATAAAAACAGTAGAGGGCTCCTGAAGGTTTTAATTGTTTTATTGATTTATTCAGTAATTTGTAAGTATTGTTCAAGCTGGCCTAGAATGTCTGGTAATTCTCCTACTTCAGTGTGCTTGGTCTCCAGCCCCTGAACCTTGTTTTTTTGTTTTTTTTGTTTTTTTTTTTTGAGACAGGATGTCCAAGCTGGTCTTGAACTGGCTGTGTAGCTGAGGATGATCTTGAATTTCTAATCTCACGCCTTCACTTCTCAAGGACAAGGCTTCCATACAGACTGATGATATCACACCTAGTTTATGTGCCACTGGGGATTAAACATAAGGCACAGAATACATTGGCAAGCACTCTACCCACTGAACTACATCTCTGGTCCTGAAGCCTTGCCTAATTTGATTTCATATTTTAAGTTGTATTCATGAATTAAGTGCAAATCTTGGTCTGTTTTTCTGTTAAAAGAAATTCATTCTTCAGAACATGTTGATGCAATGTTAGGAAGTTATTAAGTTACTACTTTGTTTGCTAAGTTATTTTATAATGCCGAAATAGAGACTTTGCCATTAATGAAACTGCTTTTTCCTACTTAACAAGGGTAAAGCTTTTGTTATTTTGTTTTTTTGTGACCTTTCTTGTTTTCTTCATAAGTTCATGTTTCTACAAGATAAAATGGTTTTGTCCTCGTATTTATTTATTTATTTACTTATTCTTTTTGGTTTTCTGAGACAAGGTTTCTCTATGTATCCCTGGCTGTCCTGGAACTCACTGTAGACCAGGCTGGCCTCGAACTCAGAGATCTGCCTGTCGCTGCCTCCCGAGTGCTGGGATTAAAGGTGTGCGCCACCACGCCCGGCTCCCTCGTATTTATTTTTAAGGGTAGTATTTTTGTTATAACATTGAGAAAAGAGACAAGTAAGTACTTTGCTTAAACTATTTAACCTTTCTTGCTATTTTGTTTTTAAAGACAAGTAGAAGCACAGGTGAGTATCAGTCTTTTATATGTGAAACAAGCTTGCAGCTGTGAGCACAACTACTTAGGTCTTGTTTGTGTTTCCTTTTTGCTGAAAATAGGGATAAGTAAGATGGAAAGCTAAATATTCATGTTAAAAAGACTCATAACATCCTTCTGAAATCATTAAAAGAACATAACTCATTCATTCACATTTTCACAGATCTTTGATACTGGATTTCTGTGTTCTCAGGGAGTTGAGGCAGCATTTCCATAATAGCACAAAACTATTTGACAAGAGGAAAAACTGGTCAACTTAAATATTGAGGGAATAAATTAATACTGATGTTTGTGCTGAGACAGAATATTTAAATATTTTTAAGGCCATATTACAATGGGCAAGTATTTGAGGTCCTTTTGTCTGTTATCTTTCTGTAATGTAGGTTAGTTTATCAGAAGTGTTTGACAGATTGGATAGTGACCAATTACTTTTAAGGATACTTGTGGGCCTACTATTTGTGGACATAGTTAAACTGATACTTAAAAACAAAACAAAACAAAACAACTTTTTGAGACAGGGTACTCCTATATCCAGGTCTGCCTTAATATTTCCATCTTCCTGCCTCAGGTTGTAAGTGTTTATTTTTGTTTTAAGTACAAATATCTATTATGCAAGTGACTTGTCTGAATATGATAACCCATTAATGATTTTGTACACAATTTTAGCAAATCTTTGAGATGATGACAATATTTATTATCTGCAGGCTAATAAATGTGCTTATGGCTTAGTGACTCACAATATAAACTGACATTTCAGTTATTTCTTTTTTTTCTTTTTTTTAAAGATTTATTTATTATTATATGTAAGTACACTGTAGTTGTCTTCAGACACACCAGAAGAGGGAGTCAGATCTCATTACAGATGGTTGTGAGCCACCATGTGGTTGCTGGGATTTGAACTCAGGACCTTTGGAAGAGCAGTCTGGTGCTCTTACCTGCTGAGCCATCTCACCAGCCCCCCAGTTATTTCTTAGTTATGTAATGATGACTACCATAGGTAGGAGTTCAGAACACTGACACAGCCTCTCTTCAGTCATTGGAAGGCTTATTGAAAAAGACATGTGTTACCATTGCTGAAAGTAGTGGAAGATGAAGCTGGCAGAAATGCAAGGGAACAAAGGCATTTGTAATAATGAAGAATAAAAAGAAAATTCTACACTCTCTCCCTTTGAGACAGGATTTTATTCTGTATTCCATGTTGGTTTAGAACTTGTGGTAACCCTGCCTTAGTATTTCAAGAGTTTGGGATTTCAATTGCATGAATTTCGACAGTTCCTTCCAATTCCATTCTTTTTCTCCCTCCCTGCTACCCATCCTTCAAGGTATCATACATCCCAGGTACAAAGCTTGATATAGTTCAGGTTGATCTTGATTTCTGATCTTTCTGCTACTGTATCCCAAGCTTTGGAATTACAGTGTATGCCACCATATCAGGTTTGTGTGCTCCTAGGAATCAAATCCAAGGCTTATGTATGCTCGGTGATCACTGAGCCATATCCTGAACCCACAGTGAGTATTTAGTACATGTATACAAAGCTAAGTATACCCAATATGTGGAAGGTGGAGGCAGCAGGATCAGGAGTTCAGTGCCAGTTTGAACTGCATAGTGAGTTTGAGGTCATCTTTGGTTATGTGAACTTTGCTTCAAAAACCAAAACCTCAAACCCCTCCAACAATAATACATGTATACAGTGTGTAATCACTAGACCAGGGTAATTGCCATATCTATTACCTCACATTAGCCATGCGCAACCTTTCTAATGCTGTGACCCTTTAATGCAGTTCCTCTTGTTGTGGTGACCCCTAGCCATAACATTGTTTCATTACTATTTCATAACTAATTTTCCTGTTGTTATGAATTATAATATAAGTATCTGATATGCAGGATATCTAATATACTACCCCCAAAGGGGTTTCAGCCCACAGGTTAAGAATTGCTGCATCAAATATTTATCTTTTGTGCTGAGAATACTTGAAAATCTCTCTACTGGCAACTTTTTTGAGACAGGTCTTTTTCTACTGAACCATCTTGCTCGCCCTGTCTAGTAGAATACATTGTTTAATAGGTGGTGGGTGTTTAATAGTTTATAATGGAGATTTTCAATTTTTATATAGATTTAGTAACTGTTTTTACATTGGCCTTTTATTCTTAATTTGGAACATAATTGTGTAACTTGGTTAGGTGTAACTTGAGATAGTTTGTGGTTTGCCTGGGCTACAGAGTGAGTTCAAGGCTAGATTGAACTTGTCTAGACTGTCCAAAGGAAAACAATAGAAGAGGGATAAGGGTCTATCTTATTGATAGAGTGCTTGCCTAGCTTGTGCAAGGCTGTGGGTTCAACTGCAGGAGCAAAACAGCAAAGAAAATAATAATTTATAAATGAATTATGGACCAGAAGATGTTTATTATTTTTTTTGCCAACAAATGGAGTATCAAAATATGATACCGAGGCAAGGTGTAGGGATGTGGGTAACCTATAGCATAGATACTCTCTGTTAGTGATGATCTTGTGGCATCATATTAGCATAAGATAGAATAGAGAAACAAAATCTATAAGCTTTTTTCCCCCAGTGCTGAGGATTGAACTCTAGGCTTTGCATGTTCAACCCACTCAAAAGTTGGACAGGAGTGAAAGGTGCTGACAGGAGTTGGAGGTGAGAAAGGGTAGAGTGGAATTGATGTAAATTCAGTACTCATGAAATTGTCACCACGCCCAGCTTTTTTTTTTAATTGTTATTTTGGTTTTATGATTTTTTTGTTTTTTGTTTGTTTGCTTTTTGTTTTTGTTTTTTTTTTCGAGACAGGGTTTCTCTGTATAGCCCTGGCTGTCCTCCCGAGTGCTGGGATTAAAGGCGTGCACCACCACGCCCAGCTTCCACAGTTGTTTTACAACATATAGTGGCCATTTAGAAAAAGTCTTTCACTGAATTATGCAACTCTTCCAAATATTGAAAAACTTCATTGTATGGTATCAGATACACTTTCCTTAGTGTCTCCACCAAAGATGATCAGGGAAACCTCTATGACAGTAGTCATCCCCATAGTGGCAGAAACGAATTTTTCAAAATGATTTTATCAAATACTGTTTTCCTTGAAGTGACAAACTTGGTTCATTGTAGTCATAACTTGTTAGTTGTTTCTCAAGTGGAAAAATGGTGTTCTATAAAAGCAAGATAGTTAAGTCTACAGTTAAAAAACACTGTTATAGGCTTGTTGGTGACTACCTATAATCCCAGTACTTTGGGTGGTTGAGGTAAGAGAATTACATTGAATTAGAGGCTAGTCAAAGCTACAGAGTATATCCCAACCATAAATAAGAAGACCCTGTTTAAAAAATACAGATTTACAGGTAGTTTTCATGTAGGCAACTGTTAATAATTAAATATTGGGTAGGGATTGTTTATTCAAATTTCTCATTTTATGGGGCATTAAAATGACATTTTAAAAAAATGACAGCACTGGATATGGTGTTGCATACTTGGAATCTCAGTGCTTGTGGCACCGAGGTAGGAGGATCAAGTGTGCCAGGCTAGCCTGGGCTGCACAGAAAGATTCTGTGTCTGCCAAACCAAAAAGCCAGGCCAGTACTCTGGAGGCAAAATCTCTGGGATGTATAGTAAGACTGTCTCAAAAAGCCAAACCGAACCAAACCAAACCAAATGACAACAAAACCCCCAACCAACTAACCCCCCCCTCAACCCCAAATATTTCAGAGCTCAGACATTTTTTTTTTTTTTGGTTCTGGAGATTGAACCCAGAGCCTTATGCATGCTAAGAAGTGGATTACCACTAGGCTATACCCCAGCCCTGTGCTCTGGATTTACATATATTAATAATTAATACATTTTTTGGTGCTAGGGATTTTATTCATAAACAACATTTTTTAGACTCTGTTGCAGATGTGCTGAAAGATGATAACCTAGATATTAAGGTTGATTTTTTTTTTTTGTCTCACATGGCTACTAAGGATCTGAGTGAGAAAATCCAGTAGCAGTTATAAATACATTTGGTGTACAGGTAAAATTGGAGGTAGATAGACTTAGAAGTGGGTAAGATCACCCAGTGTGTGTGGGAATAAAGTGGTGCTGCTAAGAGCAAAAGCAATCACATATGAGGACAAATGCACTTGCAAGCATAAGAGATGATTCCACTGAAAAGGAAAGGGAGGGAGAGAAGAGGATTTGGACATCCCTAAGCTGAAACTGGAAATGCTCCAATGTCTGAAACTTCTTGAGTACTGAGATACCACTAGTAGAAACTTCCATTACTGACAGGCTGAAAGAACACAGCTTAGGAACATGGTTTATTTAGTGTGTCCAACGAAAACAAGGTCCTGTTAGTCCCTTTAAGCTACAATAACACTTTTTCTGAGCATGTCCAGGTTCTCACTTGCAAGTCTGCTTTCTAAGTAATAGAATGTATTGTCACTGTACAGTAAACTGTTGAGTGCATAAAGTTAAAAATATATAAGATTATTGGTAGGGGGTTGTAGAAATGGCTCAGCAGTTGATAGCACTTAACTGCTCTTTCAGAGGATCTGAGTTCAGGTCCTGGGACCTATGTTGGGCAGCTCACAGCTGCCTGCCTGTAAATCCAGCTCGAGGGAATCTGAAACCTTGTGCCCTCCACAGACACCTGAACATGGTATACACTAATACAAATATACACATATACATGAAAACAAATCTTATTATGTGTAAGGTATATGTGAAACAAAATACATTTTGTGTTATGTTTTAGTCCTCAGACATTTTAGGTACATACAAATATTTTGAACAGAAATACGAAAAAATTAAATTCTGGAGTAGTTTTCATTGTAAGCATTGTAGATAAGGGACATTCCTCCCTACAGTGTATTAATTTGCATCCTGTGGGCTGCCCCTTTTGGTATTTTGATTGTTTTGTTTTTATTTTGGGTTGCACAAACATTTTCTAGTTTGCAGTTTAGTAGTCACCAATTCTTTACCAATCTTGTTTCAACTATAGTTCCCTTTAATTATTTTATTGTTTTATATTACTTTGTAGCAGGTAGCATGTTATCTATAGTGTTATATTGAAGATGAGAATGTAGTATTTCTTTGACATTCTGATTTTATTTTCTCTGGGTGGTGTATTATTTCATCTGTAGCTGGGACATAATGCTTTTAGTCTGCTACCATGGTGTGAAAAGCCACTGACAGATGGTGGATTTTTTTTTATTAGGTATCTTAAAATGAAGATGTTCTAATTCTGTCATTTTATTGGCATATATTATTGTACAAAATAATGGGTCTCATTATGATCTTTTCATTTCTGTGTACAATTTACTGTGGTCATATCCAATCCTATTCATTCCCTCTTCTCTCTGCCTGCCCATCGCGGTGCTCCGTTTATGTTTTAGCCATTGTCAAAAAAAGAAAAAAAGAAAAAAAAGAGAAATCTAGATTTTTCATTCACCATTCCCTCTGTTGGCTGAAATAGTTCAAAATGGAGACATTTGATTTTATAGAGGGTATCAAATTCCTATGGTAGCAGAGGCTGCTGATTCTCCTTTCCTTACCTCTTAAGTCCTAGGATTACAGTCATTCACCACTATGTCAAGTAGTGATGAATTTCTTACTTACTTATTTCTTACTTACTATTGAGTTACTCAGTGTTTATAATGAGAGGCAGAAACATTTTATGTAAGAGATGAATCGCCAATATTTAGAAAGATGGGTCGATTGATCTCGTTCTGATGTGTTAGAAGGTTTTGTGTCATGATCATAGGTATTTAAATACATCTGGGGCATTTCTATATACTTTTTAGGAGATAAAACTTGTTCCTTAGGAATCAACTGTTTTTATGATTGAAAATTGATAGTGTTTTTGTTTTAAATTCTAGTTTACATTTATGCCGGATTCTCAGTGAAAATAAAAGCCATGACAGTTCGACCTACAGAGGTATGATTTTTTTTTTTAAAAAGTATCATAGCTATCATTTTTGGTTTGTTTAAAGTTATAAATCTTGATTTGATTTTATATAAGAGTGCATGTAATTAAGACCTTATAGTCAGTAGTAAAACTGTAGTTACAGTAAGACATCTTGGATATACACATTTTGTCTGTTTGACTTTTATAATAGTTGTATATTTGTTTAAATTTCTGTAGTTAGCTGTACCAATCATAAATGAGAGAGAAAGCTATCCTGGAAAAAAACCTATTTTGGTCATAGTTGCACTAGAAAATTTCCACCAACCAAGTTCAGTGTTTTTGCTCAAGCTGGTTGTGTTCAGGTGGTATCTGGGGAGCTTGTTAAAGGCAGTTGTCATGGAAAATATAAGCAAAGGAGTGTTTGCTGAATTCACAGATAGGATATACTAAGTAAAAATGCTCCATAATTAAGAAGGATGTAGATTTTACTTTTATAGGATTTTACCATTTAGCTTTCATTAATTTAAAACTAGGAACATGGATTTGGCAAAAGACAGGCCAGAAAGCAATTGTGTCTTTATTTATAATGTTTTTACTTATAGCTTTCATTGGAGATAATATTGTACGTTTTGGTATGAAATCAGTATTTTTATAATTAATAGTTTATTTTAACAAAATAAATATATAACAATTATTGTAGAGACATGGCATTGTGAATAGATGATTAAGAACAGTGTTTTTCCAGCCAGGCGTGGTGCCACACGCCTTTAATCCCGGCACTTGGGAGGCAGAGACAGGCGGATTTCTGAGTTCGAGGCCAGCCTGGTCTACAGAGTGAGTTCCAGGACAGCCAGAGAAACCCTGTCTTGAAAAACCAAAAAAAAAAAAAAAAAAAAAAAAAAAAAAAAAAGAAAAAGAAAAAGAAAAAGAAAAAAAAGTGTTTTTCCTATAGAAAAACTTATTTTGGTTTTACCAAAAGTTGAGTATTACCTTAATTTAAGAGAATATATTTATTAGATGGAACATTTGGAGGGTTAAGGGGAAAGTATTTTTAACAAATGAAATACCAAGTTTTGGTTTCTGTTATTTTAGGAAGCTCTGTTTTAAGACTTCACATCTCAGCTGGGTTTGGTGGCACATTCCTGTAATCCTAGAACTTTGGATGCTGAGATGAGGATTGTGATTTCAAAGCCAGCCTGGGCTATGAAGCGAGTTCTAGGCCAATCTGAGCTGTATAGTAGAACCCTGTCTCAAAAACAACCAATCAAATAGCAAACAGAAAATCAAAATGTCTTTTAATAGGTCTATCATGACACCCACAAATACTAGATTTTTACCTTGTTTATAAAGTAATATAATTGGGCTGTATAAATGTATAGCTCAGCAGTAGAGCACTGGCCAGGCAAATTGGAAGCCCTGTTTTTTGTTTCTAGTATTCTAGTAAAATCTGTATGGTCACTCATAATGACTTTCAAGTGTGTGTGTGTGTGTGTGTGTGTGTGTGTGTGTGTGTGTCACAAACACATATTTGTTTTGTTTTGCCTAAGTATAGTTGACTGCTGGAAATTTAGGAAAGTATAAAAGTGTATATGTGTATAAAATTCTTCTCTCATATTGTTAAGTTCCTCTGCCTCCGTTCCTCCCAATTCACCCTCCTACCTTCCCTCTCCCCGAGATCTACTCCTCCTCTGTCTCCTTTCAAGGAAAAATCAAAACAAAACAAAACTATCAGATTCCCAGGGATATCTACTGAACATGAACATGGCCTAACAAGTTACAGTAGGACTGTGTATAATGTATAAACCTTCATATCATAGTTGGAAGTGGCAGTCCAGTAGGAGGAAAAGGATCCTAAGCACAGGCAAAAGAGTCAGAGACATATTCTACTCCCACTGTTGGGAGTCCCATAAGAATACCAAGATACATAACCATAATGTATATGCAGCGGACCTAGCTCATCAGACCCATATAGGGTCTGTGTTGTTGCTTCAGTCTTTCTGTGAGCCCCTTATGAGCCCTGCTTAGGTGATTCTGTGGGTTGTGTTCTTGTATCCTCATTCCCTCTGGTTCCTACAATCCTTCTTCTGCAGGATTTCCTGAGCTCTGCCTAATATTTGTCTGGGGGTCTTTGTTTCTGTTCCCATGAGTTGCTGGATGACAGTTGGGCTAGGCATCAATCTATGAGTATAGCAAAATACCATTAGGAATCATTTCATTGATTTTTCTTTTTCTGTTTCTTCCAAGTTGTGCCAGTATCCCTGTCTAGTTGCTATCCTTAAAACTGCTTTTCCTAAAATGTTAGCACTAATGTGAAGTATTTACTAAAATTTTTTCATGTATGAGGGTTGAATGTTTCCCTGCACATTGTGAATGTAAGTGTAAAGTTTTCCGACTCTAGCTGGCTTGGTAGTTTTAAAGCATCATTTTCTTAGGGTTTCTGTTGCTGTAACAAAACTCCATGACTAAAAGTAATTTGGGGAGGAAAAGATTTATTTCATTTTATAGCTTGCAGTCTATCATTGATGGAAGTCAGAACAGGAACTCCAGACAGGAAGATGGAAGCAGAAGCTGATGTTGAAGTCGTGTAGGAGTGCTGCTTAGCTAGGCCTACCCCTCCCTCCCTGCATACCTGGGATCACCAGCTCAAGGGTCACAGTGCCCACAGCGAACTGGGCCCTTCTATAGCAGCCATCAAAAATCAGTCATGAAACTGTACCACAGGCTTGCCCACAGGCCAGTCTGTTAGGGGACTTTTTCTCAGTTGAGGTTTGGTCTTCACAAGTGATTCTAGTTCTTGTCAAATTAGCATAAAACTAGCTAGCACAATTGACCCCTTGTCAGGTTGACACACAAATGTTAGACCCTAACATTTCTTTTTGTTCATCCTCCTATTAATGTTAATATTACAATATAAAATATTCCAACTTTAAAAGTCTCAGTCTTTAAAGATTCAAACACTTTAAAAGTTCAGTCTCTTTAAAACAGCTAAAGTCTCAGAGTTTAAGCATCTGTAAAATATTCAAATTCTCCAAAATATCCAGTCTCCAAAATATCAAGTCCTTCTAAAAATTCCAGTCACTTTAAAAATTCAGTCTCTCAACTATGTGTTCCTGGTAAAACAAAAAAGTTCCATAGTTTTTGACTCCAAGAGGAAATAACCAGGGCACAGTCAAAGCAAGCAAAAGCAAAGTTCAGCAGTGGACAGTGTTCAGTGGTTGATGTCTGGGACCTACTCTTTATCATCTGGGCATCAAAGGGCTAGAATTAGCACTCCTTGCTCTGCCAGCCACAGCTAGTTTCCTAGGCTCTGGATGGCTCCACTCCATAGCTTCGCTGTCCTTGGCATTCATCTGGCTTCTCCAAAATGCTGGGGTCTCCTGCTATAACTAGGTTGCATCTTCACCACTGTCCTTTCTTGAGTTCTCTTCAGGGACTCTGATTCTGCCACAAGGCATGAAGCCTTCTTGTTTCCATGACTGCTTCATTCCTGGGGCTTCTGTTTCAGTTGAGGCTATACATTCACCCATGGCCTGTCTTGGTCTCGAATAATGTCAAGCCTCAGCTGCTCTCCATGTCCTCTTCAGTCCTGGGATTTACACTGCTGCGGAGGCCAGACTTTTACCAATGGCTTCTCCTGGCCTCTGAGTGTTGCTCTTCATAATTCTCTAATGCAGCGCTTCTCAAGCTGTGGGTCACCACCTCTTGGTGGCTCAAACAACCCTTTCACAGGGGTCACATATCAGGTATCCTACATATCAGATATTTTACATTATGATTCATAATAGTAGCAAAACTACAGTTATGAAGTAGCAATAAAAATAATGTTCTGATTGGGTCATCACAACATGAAGAACTGTTTTAAGGGGACTTAGTCTTAGCATTAGGAAGGTTGAGAACCACTACTCTAATGCCTATAAAATCATTAGTAAACTCTTCAAAATTACTTAGTTCTGCCAGCATGAGGTATAATCTTGACCCTTCCTGGACCACAGCTTTTGTTTGCTAACTCCAAGGAAATATTTCCCAGATTTTGCCTCACTGATGCTAGTCTCTTCCTCCTCTTCTTCCTCCTCTTCTTTTGAGGCTGCAACATTTTTTCCATTTTTTGTTAATTTTTAAAAATTATTTGTTTCACTTTTATTTTATGTGCATTGGTGTTTGAATATGTGTGAAGGTGTCAGATCTTCTGGAACTGGAAGTATAGACAGTTGTGAACTGTCGTGTGAGTGCTGGGATTGAATCCGGGGCCTTTTTGCCCTTTCTCACTTCTCCAGCTGCTGTGACAGTTTTCATTGAGAGCAATCAGGCTTTTTTATACCTTTATCAGAAAGAGAATATAATGGCAGTTGCCAGGATCAATACAGTTGTAGTTGCCAGGATATAATGTGTGCAAGCTATTCAGAGTACACAAGATTGTCTAAGACCAAGTCAAGCTTACATACTTCCTTGACTTCTGAGGGAATATACAGAGAACCATAAAGTGGCCTGAACCCTTCACTGTCTGAGGGAGTGTATTAGTCTTTCAGGAACTGCACAACATATTGTGCTCCATGAGCCATGGACTCTAACCTGAAAACCTGTGAGGCATATGCCTCAGGGCAGCTAGGCCAGTCAAAGTCTATGGTTTCCCTCCCTGCAAGTCAGCCCAATTAGAGTGGATAATAGTGGATCTTTGCTTTATTAAAGGAGTTGCAAAAAAGAAAAATGTCCATGGCTCCCACATCCCACTTGAAACCACTCAAGCCAGACTGTATTGTGTGCAGGAAGAAAGGGAGTCTCATGTCTCACATATTCTTAGCTTCAAGAGTATTTGATAGTATGAAAATAGTAGGCATCATAGAATTCTTAGATGTGGGTACTTATTTTTCTGTTGAAAGAGGAAATATATAAGAAGATAGGTGTATTAGTCAGGGTTCTCTAGAGTCACAGAACTTATGGATAATTTCTAAATAGTAAAGGAATTTATTGATGACTTACAGTCGGCAGCCCAATTCCCAACAATGGTTCAGTCGCAGCTGTGAATGGAAGTCCAAGGATCTAGCAGTTACTCAGTCTCACGCAGCAAGCAGGCGAAGGAGCAAGAGCAAGAGCTAGACTCCCTTCTTCCAATGTCCTTATATTGTCTCCAGCAGAAGGTGGAGCCCAGATTAAAGGTGTGTTCCACCACACCTTTAATCCCAGATGAAAGGCGTAGCCCAGATTAAGGGTGTGTTCCTTAAACTCGGAGATTCAATCTTCTGGAATCCATAGCCACTATGGCTCAAGATCTTCAAACCAAGATCCAGATAAGGATCTCCAAGCCTCCAGATAAGGGTCACTGGTGAGCCTTCCAATTCCGGATTGTAGTTCATTCCAAATATTGTCAAGTTGACAACCAGGAATAGCCACTACAATCCACCCCTTGTCAACTTGACACAAATAATATCTCATGTTCACATGAAACAATAACAAGGTTGTAAATATGCCTAACATGATATAACTATCCCTCGTACAATCGCTAACGCATTAGTAAATTTACAATGGGCATTCATATTACTTTATAATCCTCGTTTCTGCAACTGGTTACGTGGCCTTAATTGGTATTTATAACTACCTTCCTCTACTACCCATTCTGTATTTCCTTCTCCTTCAGCCAGCACCTCAGCAGGTCTTGGCTCTTTTCCTGGAGGATTGACCCATACCTTCATTCCTGATGGGTCTGCGTCCTTTGTCATCCTGCTTGGATTAGGCTGTTGTAGTTTCCCATTGACTTTAATCACAGGACATGGTAGTACTAAGAGACGCCCTAAGGGATCTCCTACACTCCAGACATAATCTTGCTTACCACCATTGTGAAGAGGTAATCCAATTTCCCCATGGTAATCTGGATCTATCACCCCTCCTAACACTGTTATTCCTTTTTTAGCCTGTTGGTTTAAGGGCATTAGAAGCCCAAAATGACCAGGGGGAAGTCTGAGCTTCCAGTTCAATGGAATGTTTGTTGTAGCTCCTGGTAGGAGCACTCCCTTCTCTGGAGCCAAAACTTCTAGGCCAGCAGAACCTAGAGTTATGGGGACAGGAAGCAAAAATTTTCCTAGAGGGTCACTAGGAGTGATAGTAAGTGGAACTATTCCGTTTTCCACCCCTTGATTCCTGGACCCATGAATCCTGGCTATGGGTGAAACTGTACCATATATCGAGCGCTGATTCAAAGCATATACTGCCTTCTGAAGAACTCTGCCCCAGCCTTCCAAGCTGTTACCACCTAATTGGCGCTGTAACTGCATCTTCAAAAGGCCATTCCATCTTTCTATCAGCCCAGCTGCTTCAGGATGGTGGGGAACGTGGTAAGACCAGTGAATTCCATGATCGTGGGCCCACTGTCGTACTTCTCTGGCTGTGAAATGAGTTCCTTGGTCAGAAGCAATACTGTGTGGAATACCATGACGATAGATAAGGCATTCTGTCAATCCATGAATGGTGGTTTTAGCAGAGGCATTACGTGCAGGAAAAGCAAATCCATAACCAGAATAAGTATCTACTCCAGTAAGAACAAAACGCTGTCCTTTCCATGAAGGAAGTGGTCCAATGTAGTCAACCTGCCACCAGGTTGCTGGCTGGTCACCTCGAGGAATGGTGCCATATCTGGGACTTAGTGTTGGTTTCTGCTGTTGGCAGATCTGGCAATCAGCAGCAGCTGTAGCCAGGTCAGCTTTGGTGAGTGGAAGCCCGTGTTGCTGAGCCCAAGCATAACCTCCATCTCGACCACCATGGCCACTTTGTTCATGTGCCCATTGAGCAATGACAGGGATGGCTGGGGAGAGAGGCTGACTGTCCACAGAACGGGTCATCTTATCCACTTGATTATTGAACTCCTCCTCGGCTGAAGTCACCTTTTGGTGAGCATTTACATGGGACACAAATATCTTCACATCCTTTGCCCATTTGGAGAGATCTATCCACATACTTCTTCCCCAGATGTCTTTCTCACCAATTTTCCAATTGTGATCTTTCCAAGTGCCTGACCATCCAGCCAATCCATTGGCTACAGCCCATGAGTCAGTGAATAATCGTACATCTGGCCATTTCTTCTTGCAAACAAACTGTAATACCATGTGTACTGCCCGAAGTTCTGCCCACTGTGAAGATTTCCCTTCACCTGTGTCTTTCAGGGTTGTCCCAGAAAGGGGTTGTAATGCTGCAGCTGTCCACTTCTGGGTGGTGCCTGCATAACGTGCAGAGCCATCAGTAAACCAGGCTCTAGTCTTCTCCTCTTCGGTCAGTTGATCATAGGGAACACCCCATGAGGCTATAGGTGCATGCTTGGCAGCAGATGGCATTGTAACAGGAGTAGAAACCATAGGCATTTGAGCAACTTCTTCATGTAACTTGCTTGTGCCTTCAGGACCTGCTCTGGCCCGATCACGTATATACCACTTCCATTTGATAATAGACTGCTGCTGTGCACGTCCCACTTTATGACTTGCAGGGTCTGATAGTACCCAGCTCATGATGGGTAGTTCAGGTCGCATAGTGACTTGGTGTCCTATTGTCAGACGTTCAGTTTCCACTAAGGCCCAATAGCAGGCCAAGAGCTGTTTTTCAAAGGGAGAATAGTTGTCTGCAGATGATGGTAGAGCTTTGCTCCAAAATCCCAAAGGCCTTTTCTGTGATTCACCTACAGGGGCCTGCCAGAGGCTCCAAACAGCATCTCTATCAGCCACAGACACCTCAAGTACCATCGGATCTGCTGGGTCATATGGTCCAAGTGGTAGAGCAGCCTGCACAGCAGCCTGGACCTGTTGAAGGGCCTTCTCCTGTTCCAGGCCCCACACAAAGCTAGCAGCTTTCCGAGTCACTTGGTAAATAGGCCTAAGTAACACACCCAAGTGAGGGATGTGTTGTCTCCAGAATCCAAATAGACCCACTAAACGTTGTGCTTCTTTCTTGGTTGTAGGAGGGGCCAGGTGCAATAACTTATCTTTCACCTTAGAAGGAATATCTCTGCATGCCCCACACCACTGGACTCCTAAGAATTTCACTGAGGTAGATGGTCCTTGAATTTTGGTTGGATTTATTTCCCATCCTCTGATACGCATATGTGTTACCAATGAGTCCAAAGTGGTTGCTACTTCCTGCTCACTTGGTCCAATCAGCATAATGTCATCAATATAGTGCACCAATGTGATATTTTGTGGAAGATCCAAACGATCAAGATCCCTTCTAACTAAATTATGACACAGGGCAGGAGAGTTAATATATCCTTGAGGCAAAACTGTGAAGGTATACTGTTGGCCTTGCCAACTGAAAGCAAATTGCTTCTGGTGGTCCTTATGGACAGGTACTGAGAAGAAGGCATTTGCCAGATCAATAGCCGCATACCAGGTGCCAGGAGATGTGTTAATTTGCTCAAGTAACGAAACTACATCTGGTACAGCAGCTGCAATTGGAGTTACTACCTGATTTAGTTTTCGATAATCAACTGTCATTCTCCATGATCCATCTGTTTTCTGCACTGGCCAGATAGGAGAGTTAAATGGAGATGTGGTGGGAACCACCACCCCTGCATCTTTCAAGTCCTTGATAGTGGCAGTAATTTCTGCAATTCCTCCAGGAATACGATACTGTTTTTGATTCACTATTTTCTTTGGCAGAGGCAACTCTAAAGGCTTCCATTTGGCCTTTCCCACCATAATAGCCCTCACTCTACAGTTCAGGGAACCAATATGAGAATTCTGCCAATTTCTGAGTATATCTATCCCAATTATACATTCTGGAACTGGGGAAATCACCACAGGATGTGTCCGGGGACCTACTGGACCTACTGTGAGTCGGACATCAGTCAAAACTCCATTAATCACCTGCCCTCCATAAGCCCCTACTTTAACTGGAGGGCCACAATGTTTCTTGGGATCCCCTGGGATCAGTGTCAACTCAGAACCAGTATCCAGCAGACCCCGAAAAGTCTGATTATTTCCTTTTCCCCAGTGTACAGTTACCCTTGTAAAAGGCCGTAGGTCCCTCTGGGGAAGAACTGGAGAAAGGGTAACAGCAAAACCTTTGAGTGTCTTATCAAGATCCTTCCTCAGAGGAACCTGGCCACCCCTTCATTCAAGGGGTTCCGGATCTGCAAACTGTCTCAAGTCTGGAAATTGATTCACTGGCCGAGATTGCTGTTTACCACGATCTAATGTAGCCTTTCTTTCATTTGTTTGAGAATTTTTCTGCTTATACAGATCAAACAAATATGCAGTAGGCTTCCTATGTATTTCATTCCTGGAAACACCATGATTGGTTAGCCAGTACCAAAGGTCCAACCGAGTCATGCCATTATAAATTTCACCTCTCCTGTGCTGACCATTACTGGGTATGTTATTATAAACATTCTTTTGTCTACGCTGTCCATTATAATAACTAGGATCACCTTGTCTCTGGCGATTCAATGCTGCCACCTGGCCCTTGTTACCTCGGGATCCAACTAAACCCAGTGAATTTAATTCATCTAATTGAGCAGAAGCATCTCCAATGCTAAGATCTGGCACAAGGAAAAGGGAAAGAACAAAACCCTTCAAATGTGCTGGTGCCCCTCTCACCAATTTGCGTCTTATAGAGCTGGTGAAAGGCATATCTTCTGGACCTTCCCATTGTGGACAATTATGCTTTACACAATATATCCACTCTAGCATTGCAATTTCCCTAAGTCTTAAAATCCCTTCATCAACACTAAGCCACGGAATATCAGGCATCTCCAAGTCATTTCCAGTAGGCCATCTTTTGATAAACACCTCAGCCAACCATTCAAACAAACTTTTGACACCTTTTTTAACTATGCGAGCTTCCGTATTAAACCTA
The DNA here is from genome assembly GCF_000001635.26 of Mus musculus. Classification (NCBI taxonomy): domain Eukaryota; kingdom Metazoa; phylum Chordata; class Mammalia; order Rodentia; family Muridae; genus Mus; species Mus musculus. The sequence goes on along the minus strand of NC_000086.7, from coordinate 41,887,990 downwards.
GAATCTCTACTCAGAGGACCCATGTCAATAAACTCAGCCTGCTCTAGTTTTATGTTCCTTCCACCCTTATCCCACACCCTTAAAATCCATTCCCACACATATTCACCAGGTTTCTGCTTGAATGAATTAGCAAACTCATTAAGCTCCTTAGTAGTGTAGCGAATTTCCTCATGGACTATACTTTCTACCTCCCCTCTAGGAGCCTGTTTTGCTTTGAGTCTGGTTACAGGTCTAGAAGAAACTATTGGTGGGCCATGAGCAGACTCTGCAAAATTAATTTCCTCATGTGGGGAAGGCATTATTTCAAGAGGTGGGGCTGAGGGTACTACTTCCTCAGGTGGGGCAAACCCTTGAGAATCTGAGGATTCAAAATTCTCAGCTTCAACATGGTCTTCCCACACATCCCCGTCCCATGTTGTAGGATCCCATTCTTTGCCAATTAGAGCCCTTACTTTAACTGTCGACACACTCTGAGGCTGAGACTTGAATTTTCTCTGTAGTTCAGCCAACCTTACAATGAGAGTTTCTGTTTGATTTTCTGCAACTTGAGCTCTATTGCTACAAGAGAGAAGATTCTCCTCAAGGACACACTTAGCAACTTTTAGATCGTTTACTTGTGTCTGGAGCCTTTCGATTTTATCACACAACTCCTTCCTTTCATTCATCATTTTTTCCACAGATACTAAGAGCAGCCAGCCAGTAAAATCATTTTTCGATTTTTTCCCCATCTTGTAGAAAGCTTTGTGCACTGAATCACCTAATTCATTAAGAAAATCAAGGGCATTAGCTTCTTTAAGTTCGGAATATAGTTTCAACCATGGGTCTTCAAAATTCTCTGAGCTCCCAGGAGGGAGAGAATCTGGAGAGGTTTCAATATTTGAAAGTGCTGGTGGATCAACAAGCCAATTCCAGTATTTTAAAAGATTCATCCTTGTACTTCTGTTACTCTAGAACCACTCCTGGTACCAACTTCTGTATTAGTCAGGGTTCTCTAGAGTCACAGAACTTATGGATAATTTCTAAATAGTAAAGGAATTTATTGATGACTTACAGTCGGCAGCCCAATTCCCAACAATGGTTCAGTCGCAGCTGTGAATGGAAGTCCAAGGATCTAGCAGTTACTCAGTCTCACGCAGCAAGCAGGCGAAGGAGCAAGAGCAAGAGCTAGACTCCCTTCTTCCAATGTCCTTATATTGTCTCCAGCAGAAGGTGGAGCCCAGATTAAAGGTGTGTTCCACCACACCTTTAATCCCAGATGAAAGGCGTAGCCCAGATTAAGGGTGTGTTCCTTAAACTCGGAGATTCAATCTTCTGGAATCCATAGCCACTATGGCTCAAGATCTTCAAACCAAGATCCAGATAAGGATCTCCAAGCCTCCAGATAAGGGTCACTGGTGAGCCTTCCAATTCCGGATTGTAGTTCATTCCAAATATTGTCAAGTTGACAACCAGGAATAGCCACTACAATAGGGCTAACTAATTTCAACACTTAGCCCACAACAATCAATAAATCCATTTTTTTGTTTGAATTCCATTCATGTCTCTGTTCCTTACTTTTACTTTGCCTTTCTTACATTTAAAAAAAACTATTGATTCTTTGTGAATGACACATTGTATACCCTAATCCTATTCTCCCAGTCCCTCCATAGCTGGCCTCTACCCTTGCAACCTCCCCTCCAAAACAAAGCAAAAACTAAAAAATAAAAATTAAACGAACAAACTCCCAACATCTTAGTGTGAAAGGTGTGGTATGTCACACTGTGTCACACAGTATACCTTTTTGCCCAAACAGCTTTACTTGTAAACGTTCTTTGCAATGATTCATTCGTCTGGTTCAAGGCCTCTGGCTTCTGCTACCCCATCAATACTGGATTCTCACCAGGATTGTTGCCCTGAGTCATGGAGATTTTGTAGCTTTGCTTCTGTAGGACGGGCTCCTTCACATACTCCAGCAGCTCATAGATGGGATAGATGGTGGGCTGGGCCAACTCAAGGCTCTGGATCTGGGTCTGGCTGGTAGCTGAGTTGGTCAGCCCACTAGCTCTCATGTCCAAGCCACTAGGCCAGCTCTCCCGTGTTTGCCTAGATGAGGGGTGGAACTAGCTCTCCTGAGTGCCAGAGCTTGGTGAGGGGCAGAACTAGCTTTCCTATACTGGTCTCTTCTTCCTTCTCCTCCTCCTCCCCTTCCTCCTCCTCCTCCTCCTCCTCCTCCTCCTCCTCCTCCTCCTCCTCCTCCTCCTCCTCCTCCTCTTCTTCTTCTTCTTCTTCTTCTTCTTCTTCTTCTTCTTCTTCTTCTTTTGTGGTTTTTCGAGATAGGGTTTCTCTGTGTATCCCTGGCTGTCCTGGAACTCACTTTGTAGACCAGGCTGGCCTCGAACTCAGAAATCCACCTGCTTCTGTCTCCAGAGTGCTGGGATTAAAGGCGTGTGCCACCACTGCCCAGCTTACTGGTCTCTTTTTAATCACCACATATTTCTCTGCTCTAGCCAACAAGCATCAATTGCCATGGGCTCTGGGCTCTTGTTAATCACCAGTTATCTCTTCCACTCTAGCTGACCTACAGATGATTAACACAAAATATTACACAAATGGCCCTGGTCGAGTCTTTGCTTCCCTTTGAAACATCAAACACCCAACCACTATTATCTGCATTGCTTTCAGCATTCTTATCATCTAAGCTCCCTGATCTCTGAACTCTAAGTGTCTTTTTCAGCTCAGATTGTAAATGTCGAAACACATGGTCAAGTCTGTCATAGCAATACCTCATGATCTGATAACAATTTCTGTCTATTTCTGTCTTTAGGGTTTCTATTAATAAAATACCATGAAACCAAAGCAACTTGTGTTTACCATTTCCTTAAATATAATAGAGGTTCATGATCATTTATAAATATTTACTCAGAAAAGCTGCAAATTAGAATCTTTCTTGGCTACTCGGTGGTCTATAATTTGGCTCATTTTATATTTCATTTGTTCAACAAAATGACCTGGGTCACTTTTCTCTATTTTAATCTTTTGTGGTTAAGATTAGAATCCACAGAGTTCCAGTGAACAGTATATAACATACTCCAAGACCACAATTAATGAAAACCAGCTGTTTTGTTCTTGTAAGTGATTGCTTAAAAAAGTCATGTGGATAATTTAAAATAAATAATATTGTGTATTTTGTAAGAAATTTTGTTAACGTAAGTGAAAAATAAAATTGACCTCATTTCTATTGTAGCAACAAATGTTTTTCTTTGTTTATATGGCTTATTTACTTTTAAACACAGTGAGGGCATAGCAGAATACTTAAAATAATAAGTTCTTCATGAAGAATTGATGTCATATTTGTTTAGAAAATGAATTTATGGACACATTTATTTCACTGCTAAATAATATCTTTATTGTTTAAAAGAAGATAGACAGTATATTTTGATTTTATTTTGTTTCTGCTTTATGATTAGTACTTACATCGGGATTTTTTTTTTCTTTTTCCAATTTTTTTTATTAGATATTTTTTCATTTACATTTCAAATGCTATCCCAAAAGTCCCCTATACCCTCCCCCCCACCCTGCTTCCTCTACCCACCCACTCCCACTTCTTGGCCCTGGCTTTCCCCTGTACTGGGACATATAAAATTTGCTAGACCAAGGGGCCTCTCTTCCCAATGATGGCCGACTAGGCCATCCTAGAGACACGAGTTCTAGGGGTACTGATTAGTTCATATTGTTGTTCCACCTATAGGGTTGCAGACCCCTTCAGCTCTTGGGTACTTTCTCTAGCTCCTACATCGGGGGGCCCTGTGTTCCATCCTATAGATGACTGTGAGAATCCACTTCTGTGTTTGCCTGGCAAAAACACTGGCAAAGCCTCACAGGATGTTCCAACTGGTAATAAGGACACATGATCCACTATGTTCATAGGAGCCCTATTTATAATAGCCAGAAGCTGGAAAGAACCCAGATGTCCCTCAACAGAGGAATGGATACAGAAAATGTGGTACATTTACACAATGGAGTACTACTCAGCTATTACAAACAGTGAATTTATGAAATTCTTGGGCAAATGGATGTATCTGGAGGATATCATCCTGAGTGAGGTAACCTAGTCACAATAGAAGTCACTTGATATGCACTCACTGATAAGTGGACATTAGCCCAGAAACCTAGAATACCCAAGATACAACTTCTAAAACACAAGAGAATCAAGAAGGAAGACCAACGCTTGGATACTTCATTCCTCCCTAGAATAGGGAATAAAATATCCATGGAAGGAGTTGCAGAGACAAAGTTTAGAGCTAAGATGAAAGGATGGACCATTCAGAGACTGCTCCACCCGGGGGTCCATGTCATAATGAGCCACCAAACGCAGACACTATTGCATATGACAGCAAGATTTTGCTGAAAGGAACCTGATATAGCTGTTTCCAGTGAGGATTTTTTTTTTAATTTTATTTTCCATAAAAGGGGATTATAACTAGGCTTTATTTTAGTTTCTTTGAGGGTGAAATGGTGTGGGGCAGGATCTCATGTAGTCAGGTTGGCCTGCAATTTGCTGTGTAGATGAGATGGCTTTAAACTCCTGCTCTTCCTGCCCCTGCTTTCTGAATTCGTGCTGGGACTATGGACTGGCTGTACACCACCATACGTGGTATTTCTATGTTTTAGAGGAAGTTTCCTTTGAGTACTTTTCTATTTCGTCATCCTGGGGATTGAACTCAGGATCTCAGCAATGCTAGGGAATCACTCTATGTTGAGCTACATTTCTCTAGCTCCTAGGCTTTATTTTATATTTGTGTTTTAGGTTTTTTTTGAGAATGTGTCATGTAGCCCATGCTGATCTGGAACTTGATATCTGGAATTTGAGATTGACTGCAGATCTGTCTACCTCTATCTCCTAAGTGCTTGGTTTACAGGCTACTATGCCCAGTTTTATGTCATGTAGGAAATAGAATACAGAGCTTTTTGCATGGTAGGCAAGACCTTGACAAACTGATTCATGTCAGTAACCCTCTATTAATGGTTTTTAGCACTCCTTGTTTTTCAACTTTAGTGATTGGAAGGAGAAAAATTATTATACAGAAATAAAAAATGACTCGAAGGTGTTCAGTCAACTTCTAACTCCCCAGTCAATAAAAGACTTTTTGTTGAGGAAATGAGGCGGTGATAATAGCATGGTTACTTGTAGTTGACAATTCTTATAAAATAGCAATTTTTGTTTGTACATATATATATTTATATATATCTTTATTTTTTTGAATTCTGATATAAATTGAAGAGAAAAAGAAGTTTAGATTTTGGGAGAAATTTCCTACCATATTTAACTCTACTCCTTAGGTCTTATTGTAGCCTCAGGATTGAATTGAGTGTACTCTGAATACATTTAGGCAAATCTGTGAAGGTGGCTAGTGGGGAGATGGTTAATTTTGTTTATATCTTGTTGGGGTACAGTGTACTCATTTAAAATATTTCTGAAAAGACACTGGCAAAATGCCCTAAAATGTGTTAGTGGGTCAGGTGTGCTAGTACATGTCCTGTAAATTCAGTACCTGGGATCTTGAGGCAGGATTGTCCTTCACAAGTTAATGAGACATTGTCTAACATTAAAAGTGGCTGGTGATGTAGCTTATTGATAGAGCACTTGCTTAGCACACATTAAGCTCCAGCACTACCAGAAGAAAAGGAAGTATTGAAGAGGAATAAAAAATATTAAATGATGTCCATAGTAAATGTGTGAATATGTGAAATTTGTAGCCATGGAAAAAAGAGAAGGGAATGCTTAACCTCTAGTTGTATTACAGTGGAGAACGAATGGTTAACTTTTCCCAAACCCATTAATGTTGTTTTTTGTAGAAGTAAAAAGATATGCTCCTACAGTAAACTTATATTAGATATATATATCTTGTTACCGATGTTTTGTAATTATGAGAAATAAAGAATAGATTTTTCAGAGTTTGCCTTTCTTGTTAAAGATACTATCTTTACACTGTGTCTTTTATGTTCAACAGATTTTCAACAAGCTCTGTATGAGTTGTCATACCATGTCATTAAAGGGAATTTAAAGCACGAACAGGCATCTAGTGTTCTTAATGACATTAGCGTAAGTATATCTATTTCAAACAGTAATTGTTTCGTATCTCCTCATTTTTGCTACAAAGCTCTTTGACGTGTATAACATGTACTTTGTCAAAATAATAGTTTTAAAGGTAATATTGGTAAGCCATTTTTGCTCTACAAAAATCGACATTTTAGTCTTTCCTTCTGTTTGTAAGGAAGAAAAGGTTATAAAAACTGGCTTGAGCAAAACAAAAGTACTGGAATGACGTCAAAGCCTTAACTAATATTTTGACTCTAGAAATAAAGTATTTTCTTCAAATAATGATACTTTTTGGTAATTATGACTATAATTTTATTTTATGAATTAAATTATTTTAAATTGCAGTTGCATAATCCTGACATTAATTTGTTTGTATCTACTTCCTACTTACTTTTAGAAAATAACAGCTAGATTTTTTTTTTAAACCTTCAAGTGGCCAGTTTGGTTTTACTTACATTTATTGGAGGATTTAGGCTAGATTCAGAGCAAATACTTTCGAATGTAGATTCAATGTAGATTGCTAATGACTCAGGCTGTTTGATAATTTGAACTGGAAGAGGGACTGTTAATTGTTAGGGTGTTTATTGTAAACTCATAATTTCAAGTGGTGTGCTAGTCTGTTGTGAGACTGGTCTTTAGATTTGTGTAAATTATTTGTCCAACTTTTCTAATAACTATTGAGATGGTATTCGGGAACTTATGTGAATTTTCTGTATGTTTATGTTTCTGTAGTTCTTTCCTGTGGGAGTTTGGAATGTGCTTCATATGATTTTTGTGCTTTTCTTGGGTAGTTTTAATGGAAGTTTTAAGTTTAGCTGTTGTGATACTCCACCCCTCCCGAAGTACATTTGAGCAGGACGAATTTTAATATATATTTCTCTTCCTTCCTGAAACTGTCTCCAGTTAACATAAAGTGGTATATTTCTTTGGAAAAAACCCTTGCATCTTTCTACTTCTGTTCTTTAATTAATCTGAGTATTTGCATTCATAACCCTTGAACAACTGAGAGCCACTAAGATAATTTCATTCTGTAAATTGAGAGTTGATATAATTTTAGTCTGTATGCAGAATTGACTACAATTATTTTTCCATTTATGAAAATAGTCTAAATAAACATTATCTATACTGTGTTTTTAGAAGTTAGTGTGTCCTATATTTTGAATACTTTATTATATGTATATACTTCTACCCTGCATTGCCTTTGTCATGGCTTTTCCATACTAATATATATTTGTCCAGTATCTTAATCACACATATGGATTTATATGACTCCTAGCAGCTGCCAGCTTTTTTTCTTTGAATTTCTTTCTTATAGTCTCTGAAAATAGATGAATTTTAGGGTTGCTATAGTACCAGAAAACTACTAATTACAGTAACTGAACTGTGATCCTTACTAATGGGAAATGGCTCTAAAATTGATCATGGAAGTAGCAAGCCAAGAAATAATTGTGGACTAATGCTGGTGCTTTCATCCAGAAACAAGATTTTGGGTCAGCCCCCCCCCCAAAACTATAAACAAAGAGTGAATAAACAAAATAAAAAGAAAAATTGATAATTATGTCATCTTCACAGAATCTTGAATTATAGAATAATTGCTTTTAATTGATATAAATTTTAGATTTCTGATCTTCTGACATATGATTTTTTTTTTGAGATAGGGTCTTACTATGTATATGTAGCCCTGGCTAACAAGGGGTTTGCAGACATACTGACATACTGCAGACATGACTGACAGAAGCCTGCTTGCCTGCCTGCCTCTGCCTGTCTGTACTGGGATTAAAGGCCTGTACACATGCAGCCCAAGTCCTTTCTTCTAACTGATCGACATTCTTATACTTATGAACCTTACCTTGGAGAATTCTAATGTAGACATGCTGGACTTTAGTTGACTTCTACTTGATTGATGAGAATTGTTTTGAAATAATAACACTTTTTCCGTGCTATTCTGGAACTGATTGTAAATCTTTAATGTAGGAATTCCGTGAGGATATGCCTTCTATCCTTGCTGACGTGTTCTGCATATTAGGTAGGTGGGAAATGTTTATTTTGCATGTAACAATTTTGTGATAAGATCAGGTTAAATGCTTTTTTTTTTTTACAAACGTGCAGATTTTCTGCAAATCTTCAATCATTTTTAACTTTACACAGAATATAGTTTTGTAAATCAAATATAATTACTTTATAAATTTTATAATTTAATTTAACAGTATACTTTTTTGATTGATAATGTATATTTATGTAAGTTTGAGCTAAATGGGCTAATTTCAAGTAAAAAAAAAGTCAAGTTTTCTCACATTTGCCTGCATTTCTGCAATTATAGTAACTACATCATGTCATTCAATGAGATTTCTCTGAATCTCAAACGTTCCCTTTTAAGTCTTAATTTTAAAATGAGTAAGATTAGTCAAAGTCATTAAAAGTACATTGGTTTTGAGGATAAAAAGTTTGTGTTGTATTTATCCAGAATTCATATAAGAATTCATATAAGACTTTTTTCTCAAAAAGGAATAATTCTTTGATTTCCAATTAAAGGTAGTGTCTCTGAGGAAAACATGGATTTACAAATAATATGTTTTGAAAATTTATTTGTCTAATCTTAGCTATTGATTAAATAACTGAGCATGGCTTCCCCATCAGTTTTGTTCTTTCTGTAATTTTGAGTCCAAACATATAACATTGCTAGACATATATTACCTTTAAAGCAAGCCTTATCTTCAAGGGTTTGCCAAGTTGGAGTTACTTCAGTTTATTACTTTTAATTCCCAGGATTTGGTGAGTTAATTAAATGGCTCACTGAGTATTTAGAGTTTGTTCTTAGCTAATATGAATTCCTTTGGTTTTTGAGAATGTTTCAAGTTTCAGAACAGTGGCAATTTTAGGAACAGGTTAAAATATATTTGAGCGAGTGATAAATGTGAAAGAAAGGTCACTAATGAGTCAGCCATGTGTCCTGTTTTTTCCCCCTCCTGGAAAAATCATTAATAGGTAAATAAAATTAATAATGAAATAAATAAATAAATAAAATCAGTAATAATTTTTTACACCCAACTGTCCTGGTTTGAATGATAAAGTACATCTTCACTGTATTTAACTGATTGGTTTATACAAAATGAAAAAAGATACTTAATATTTGAAAATGATGCTAACAAATATTTAATACACAACAAATTCCAATGTAAACACAATTGTCTTTTTCCACAAATTATATATTTAGGAAACCAATTTCTAGGAGCTATTTTTTTATTTTATTTTTATTAGGTATTTTCCTCATTTACATTTCCAGTGCTATCCCAAAAGTCCCCCATACCCCCTCCCCCACTCCCACTTTTTGGCCCTGGCGTTAGGAGCTATTTTTGAAAGATGTTGTCCTTAGTAGTGTTGTCTTTCTTTAGTACTCATCAGTTACTAGCCTTTTCGCTCTCTTCGATTCTTCAAATCTAGTAGTTTTTAAAAAGTTGACTTATTTTATTAAAATAATACCTTTCCTTCATTTTTTTAGCCAAGTGACTCTTTCTACAGGTCATTGCATATTATTGTAACATAGATTCATGATGGTGATATATAGTTACTTTGGGGGAAATTTATTCCATACTACCCAACCCATTTTTACAGGCATGATTTGAATCCCATACTTGATTAAGAATATCCTTCATCTGCCCCCTCGTGCACACTCACTCTAGGCAGGAAAAAATGATACAAGGATGACTCCAGAACAAGTAGAGAAATTAGGATTAAGAATGTGATCTAGGGCTCTAGAGATGGCCTAGAGCTTAAAAGAGTAGATAGAGGCTGCTCTTTCAGAGGTCTAAGTTCAAATTCCCAGCAACCAAAGGGTGGCTTGCAATCATCTACAATGAGATCTGATGCCCTCTTCTGATGTGCAGGCATCCCTCCAGACAGAACACTGTAGACATACTAAAAAAATAAATCCTAAAAAAACAAAAAGGAATGTGATCTAGCTGGCTGGGAAGGCTCAGTAGTTAGTAACACTTGTTGCTCTTACAGAGAACAGAGATTTAGTTCCCAGCACCCACATGGCAGCTCCTCATCCTTAGGTCCAGTTGTAGAGGATCTTAACCTCCATAGGTACCATGCTTAACTGTGTATTTGTACATATACATACACACAGTTAAAACTCGTGCATATAACGTTTGCAAGACCAGTGGGCCTCTCTTCCCAATGATGGCTGACTAGGCCATCTTTTGATACATATGCAGCTAGAGACACAAGCTCTGGGGGGTACTGGTTAGTTCATATTGTTGTTTCACCTATAGGGTTGCAGACCCCTTCAGCTCCTTGAGTGCTTTCTCTAGCTTTTCCATTGAGTGCCCTGTGTTCCATCCTATAGATGATGGTGAGCATCCACTCCTGTATTTGCCAGGCACTGGCATAGCCTCACACGGGACAGCTATATCAGGGTCCCTTCAGCAAAATCTTGCTGGCATATGCAATAGTGTCTGCGTTTGGTGGCTGATTATGGGATGGATCCCTGAGTGGGGCAGTCTCTGGATGGTCCATCCTTTTGTCTCAGCTCGAAACTTTGTCTCTGCAACTCCTTCCATAGGTGTTTTGTTCCCAATTCTAAGAAGGGGCAAAGTGTCCACACTTTGGTCTTCATTCTTCTTGAGTTTCATGTGTTTTGCAAATTATATCTTGTATCTTGGGTATTCTAAGTTTCTGGGCTAATGTCCACTTATCAGTGAGTACATATCAAAGGGGAACGCCAGGGCCAAGAAGTGGGAGTGGGTGGGTAGGGGAGTGGGGGGGAGGGTATGGGGGACTTTTGGAATAGCATTGGAAATGTAAATGAAGAAAATACCTAATTAAAAAAATTGAATCTATAAAAAAACTCATGCACATAAAATTAATCTTTAAAAAGAATGAGAGTTATGTGTAATAATGATGATGATACTAATAATAATATGGCATAGGTGCTATTTTTGGAACACCTTTCATATTTTAGGCATCATGTTAAAGTTTTTCATCTTATAACATCTTATATCTTAATCTTATAACAACTATATGGTAGGTATGCAGATAGGCAAAATGAGGTTTAGTGAGAGGGAGCCTGAGTAACTTGAGAGGCTGATTCTGAAGTAACATGATGCACTGATGAGACCTTGGAGGTGGGCCAGTTGGCTGATGATGTAGAAGACAGGAGGAGGAGGAAGCTGAGGGCTTTTTAGATAATCATAGGGGAAATTAAAAAAGAACGTACTAAGTGCTAATTAAGGATACTGGACGGAATAAGGTATGATGAAACATTTATTTGAATGCTGTTTTGAGTAAGAAGGAAAATAATAATGAAAATAGAGGAAGTATAATTGGGATAACTACTAAACTGTGTGTTGAGACAGGTTAACTAACAGATTTCCTGAGGTCCTGTTCAGTATTACTACCATAATCACAAGCTGAGAGAATAGTACCTTAATCAGGTCAGGTAGCTACGAGGACTTGAGCACCATGTGCCTGAACTTAAGGACCTTAGTGATGTCATCTTAACAACTAACTCAGAGATAACTGGGAACCCCTGGAAAAATTAATGAGATCAGTTAAGTCTTTGAGAAAACACCGCTAAACGTAGAGATTAACTGGGCTTGGGGGTATATGCTTCTAGTCCCAGCACTCTGGAGGCAGATGTAGGTAGATCTTTATGAGCTTGAGGTCATCGGCCTGGTCCACATAGCAAGGTCCAGACTTGCCAGGGATGCATTATGAAGCCCCATGCCAGGAAAAAAAAAAGTTGAGATTGTATTGTAAGTTACATTGCATAAATCATACCCTAAATTTTCTGTTTAAGTCTTTCCTGTGTGCTGTAGTGTATAGAACCCATGATCTCACAGATTCTAAGCAAGTACTTGTACCACTAAGCCACACCCTTATCCCCTAAAATTTTCTTAATGTACTTGTGCTAACTTTGTGCTACAGTTGCTAGGATATGGGTAAATGGCAGTTGTCAAGAAGGAATAGTGAAGGGTCAGGAAAACATTTGATGTTATAAATTTCCTTCTCTTTTGATTTTTCATGTTGACAGTAGAATGTAAACTAAAGTAAAACTATGGTAAAGTTGCATTATTTCGGAAGATCTACTTAGAGGTACTAGTTATTACTTCAATAAGACTAATGACATTTATTGTACAGTCTAAATTACCAGTTGACTTTAAAAATAAGTAATTCTAAGCACTTGGTAGGTAGAAGCAAGAGGATCAGAAATTTAAGGTCATCTTGGCTATTTAGTGATTTGACTGCAAGAGACTCTGTCTCAGGGAAAAAAATCAGTTAAAGCAACAATCTGAGGTCAACCTTTGTGTAATTCTGCTTATCTTATTTGAAAATTTTGATGTTTGGCATTTTGCATTAATTGTTTTATTTTATCCACACCTCAGATCTAAGCTTGGATACGTTTTCTGAACAATTTTTAAAACGGAGGGAAGTCTGTATTTTTACACATTTCAGTAGAAATAAAATGCCAGTGTTGAGTATTTTTATTTAGTGACTAGAATTAGTCAAAACAGGATTTTAAATATACCTTTTAATACTGACTTTTCATAGACTTGGTGACATTAGACTTCTCAACTTCATTGATAAGTGACTCTTAAGGTTAGGAAACATTTTTTTTTTGGTGCCAGCCCTGGGGAAACTGAGAAAAGAGAATTGCTGTTGATTTAAAGGTCAGCCTGAAGTTCATTGCAGGTTGAAGACAAGCCTGTGCTACATAATGAGACCGTTTTGTTAAAAACAACAACAACAACAACAACCCTCCCCAACAACAACAACAACAATACCCCCCTCCCCAAGACAGAGAGCTGACTTAGTGGATAAAGCCTTTTGCTAAGGCATGAGGATCAGAGTTTGAATCCTCAGCACACACAAGAAAGCAGGGTAAGGGCCATGTGGCTGTACACATACAGCTCTAGTCCCAGCACTAGGGAGGTAGAGGCAGGTGGATCTTTGAGTTAGAGGTCATTTGTATTACGTAGTGAGACTTTGTCTTAAAAGGGGGAAGGGGTCACTATGGTGGCTTGCCTGTGTGAGAAACGGACATAATCTTTGGCAAGCTGGCTAGTTATGTTAGCTAAATTGGCAAACTTTGAGTTCAGTGAGAGAGACTCTTCCTCAATAAAGTGGAGAACAATTGAGGTAGACACTCGACATCAATCATCCTATGGCCTCCATACACGCCAATGTTAACACCACACTCCTGAGTATGCACAGAGCACATATATACCCACTCAAAAAGGGGTTGGGAGACAAAACAACCAACCATCAGAATGGCCCTTTTTGCTGTTGTTGTTACAATACAGAATCTTCCTATTTAGTCCAGGCTGGTCTTGAACTCATGATCCTTCTGCTTCAGCCTTCTGAGGGCTGTGATTACATTTGTGTACCACAAAGCCCAACTAATGTGGAAGAGGTTTTTTCTTGTTTCCTAGTTCAACTTGGCCATTATGGAATGAGTCTCTATTTGGCACCTCTGACGAGTGGTCATTTAAACTTTGTTAGAATTTTTTCCTTTTTGAAAATAGTATTTTTATTTCTGAAATTGTTTTCAGTGTTTCTTGTGATACAAACTTATTTATGGATGCATGCTATAGGCTACAGGGTCAGTCATCAGTATTAAGAGAAATTAAGGTTTTATGAGTGTATGAAAGATATATTATTACAGTTTATATTTTTTCCAGATTCAGTAAGAGTTATTTTTAATCAATTATATTTATTTTTGAGACAAGGTATTTCTTTGTTCCTGGTCTGACCTGGAGCTCATACTGTAGACTAGGTTGGTCTGTAGCTTCGGAGCCTTACGCCCCCTGCTCCTGGGTGCTGAGACTGCTTACAGGTGTGTACTACCGTACCTGACACAGAAAGCGGCATTTTTAACTAAGTTTTAAAGAAGACGAATCTTTTAGTAGGGGAGAGTATAGAAAAATGAAATTTGTATCTCTTTCCTTCCCATTCTAGATATTGAAACAAATTGTTTAGAAGAAAAAAGCAAGAGAGACTATTTTACACAGTTGGTATTAGCATGTTTGGTAAGTTTTCAGATGTATTTCCCCTTCTCAAATTTGCATTGAATAAGTATAATCATAGTTGATAATTTTAAATGAAGGATGATACTGACATTCATTTGACTTAATGATAAGGTGAGATTTAGATCTTGAAATGGAATGTTTTGTGAAATTAGGTATTCAATTTCTGTAAAATAATCATAATTTTAAATTATTTAATCTATTACCTATAAAAACCCTTAGTGATATTTCTGACCCAGTCAGTTCCTAATGTAGAAATTTTAAGCAACTATGAACTAAGTAGAATTTGTTGTAGTTTGTTCTTAAACTGATTTTTTTGTAAACTTTATTTGTTAGGGATAAAATGATGGAGGCAGTTTAAGAAGAATAACTATAAGTTGTGCTGTGGATGCGGTTTAGTTGATAAACTTGCATACACGAAACCCTGGTTCTACCCCTAGTACCCTATAAACCCGGCATGGGGACACTTGCTTGTAGTTGGAGGTGGAAACAGGATCAGAAGTTCAAGATCATTCTTAACTACAATGAGTTCAAAGACAGCCTGGGGTTCATGAGACACTGTCTTTAAACAAACAGCAACAACCCTTCCCCATAAAAATAGAAGTCACAATTGTCTAGTAAGCCACTTCATGTTCGTAAAATTAGAGCCAAGGAAAAGTACCATTACTAGGATGTAGAAGAACGTCCTTGTCTTTGTTATATTACAGTTTGGTTTACTGTAGAAAATGTAGAATGCTGAAGTACTTTGTTAAGTGAAAACTGAGTTAAGATAGGCTCAATGTAAGGAAATTTTTTTTTCTCGAGGCAGGGTTTCTCTGTGTAGCCCTGGCTGTGCTGAAACTCAACTCACTCTGTAGATCAGGCTGGCCTCAAACTCAGAAATCCACCTGCCTCTGCCTCCCAAGTGCTGGGATTAAAGGCGTGTGCCACCACTGCGCTCAATGTAAGGAAATTTAATCTGTAGTTTTACTCTAAGCTGTGTATAGCAAACATGTAATTTTAAAGTAATTTTTGAAAGAGCTATATAATTTACTTTTCAGTATTTGGAGGGTCATTTTGTTGAATTGAAATTTTAGGCTTATAAAGAGACACAGTTTTATATTCTTACATTGGAAAGATTATTTTGAATATATTTAAGAGTGTGTGTACATAGTTGGAATGCTAAAGAATAAATGGTCTTTAATATTTTTTAATGCAGTATTTAGTTTCAGACACAGTTTTGAAGGAACGATTGGATCCAGAAACTTTGGAATCATTAGGGCTTATCAAACAGTCACAGCAGTTCAACCAAAAGTCAGTTAAAATCAAGACAAAACTCTTGTAAGTATATGTGGCTTATGTTACAGATCAAGTAGCTGAATGTATAGTTCTCATTTTAAATCATAGCAGTTTCTAAAGGCTCCTTGAAGGTTTTTTTTTTTGAAATTAACTTTATCCTTTTAATGATATTTCTGATTTCAGTTATAAGCAGCAAAAATTCAATTTATTAAGAGAAGAAAATGAAGGTTATGCCAAGCTGATTGCTGAACTGGGACAAGATTTATCTGGAAATATTACTAGTGATTTAATATTAGAAAATATCAAATCTTTAATCGGTAAGCCATACCTGTGTCTATATAATATGTGTTATTAAGACAAGCTTTAATTTTAACTTTTAGAAGATATCCATAAAGAAAAAATAAATCACCCTCAGTTGTATGGTGAGTTTGTGGACAACAGGAAAAAAACCAAAGAACTCTACACCTGGGATTATATAACTTTTAATTTGAGTATTTTATAAATATTTATAAAATTTATCATGATCTTTATGAAAAATGGTTTTGTCATTGTTGCCTGTATGATTATTCTAATGTTCTCTCTAATTCTTCTGTCTGTAAATTTTAACTATATCTCAGACATTTTCATAGAGGGTAAAAATAAAACTTTAATAAATGTTTACAGAAACTTGATAAATAGTTTTTTTGAACTTGATTTTATAAATACAGTTTGTGACTTTGATAACACATTTTACCTTTATTTCTGAAAGTAGCAGAAGTTGCAAAAATATAGCAGAAAATATTTTCTCTTTAGTTTTAAAATAGCATTTCTGTCACATTACTTTTGTCTTGAGCATTTGAAGAGAGTAGCTGACAATGGACAGGAGGAATGAATAGGGCAAGCCTGGTTTTCTAAGATTGGCAAGAATTCCTGGTATTATATAGTAGGTAGTGTTCTAATGAGGGAATATTTTGGAGTTGTGTAAAGTCATAGTTTTTGTGATTTCCAGGAGAAATATTATTTCCTACCTCATTGATTACAATGTAGCTGCCATTTACCCTCAATTGCTTCTTGTTGTTGTTTTTCTTTCTTAATCATTCCATTTGTTTACATCTCAAATGATATCAGGGGATATCCCTTCCTGGTTGCTTTATTTGAATGCCTACACAAAGCATTAGGAGAAGGGAATAAGGAACATAAGTTTGGCTGAATCCTTATTCCCTTCTCCTAATGCTTTGTGTAGGCATTCAAATAAAGCTGGGTTTACTTCATTCTTCCTTATTTGGCTTGGCATTTGGTGACTGCAAGTGCACAAGCTAAGGCTACATTCAGTTTAAATTTACCTTTTTCTTTGAAGTCAGGTTTTGGTAGCTGATCTAGTTTCTTTTGTACTTTTGTCCTATGGTGATTGAACATCAGGTGAGTGAGCCTCTAGCCCTGAAGGAGTCTTGCTGTCTTCTATGGCCTTGACTATGTCAGTGACCTGTTTTTAAAACTCCTCTAGTACAGATTTCTTTTCTTTCCAGAACAGGCTGTGCATTTTTCCCTGCAGATTTTACCCTCTTTTATCTAGCTTGTGAAGCTTGTCAGTACTGTCATACTGTACTGTTTTTTCTTCCTTGTACTGTGTCATGTCCTTACTTAAGATAGTGTTCTCTCGCTCTTGAGATCTCATGTTATGGAGAGCCTCCCAGCATTTGCTTTCATTTTGTCTCCTTTTATGTGCACAACTCCTTTTTCTCTTTTTCTTTTCTTCTTCTTCTTTTTTTTTTTAATTCCTTTCTGGATTCTTACCTTTTTTATGCCTTTGTTATTTTAGGAGCATTACAAAGACTTTTCTTAAAGGTATGCTTTGATGTAACAGGAAATTGTATACTCCTCTCTCCTTCAACTTTGCTCTCCTAGAAAAGTTTATTATCTCTGTTGACCAACGTGATGGCATCTTCACTTTAGGCTCATGATCCACGTGGATGATCTATAATTAAAACAACTTGATTTCTTGGTCTGCGTTTATTTTAACCCATCTGGCATCCTGTAAAGTGTGGTAGACCAGATAGACTCAGATTGCATCTTCTTAAGGCTTTCCTGGCTATCATTTTCAGCACTCCTTAGTTTTCTCAGGTTATTTTTCTTGTTAACACTTAATGCTGTATTGAGTATAGTTGATTCTCTGTTTCTACAAGGTTGAAAATATTCATGGAAGAATCTGTTATGAGTATGTTGTATTAGTTATAATAACTAATCTTTCTGTGTTATGAAGTATGCAAGATCATATATATCAATTATATGCACATCTTGTTCCATTTTATATAAGAGGCTGTAGCATCTGTTGATTTTGGCATCCTTAAGGCAGTCTTGGAACAAACTTAGACACTGAGTTTTATGTCTCTACCATCAGCTCAGTGAGGACAATGTTTTTTGTTTGCTTTGTTTAGTACCCAATTCTTAAGGGTTGGTTGGTGCTAAATAAATAACTAAATGGAAAGTTAATGAATATTCTGCCCATTTCTAGTGTCTGTAGTGATTTTTAGTCTCTCTTTTCTGACATGGAGGCATTTAGAAAGCTTAACTCCCTGACTCTGTTTCTTTCTGGCTAAGTAACCTTTTGTTCCCTCTGGTTGGTTGAGAAAGGAACATTTTATGTTGAAATTGAGGATAAGAATTTAATTTCATTTAATGTTTTTTAACATTCAAATTAATTGTGTGCACTATGAGTACAACTCCATTTAGGTCTGACCAAATGCTTCAGCTTTACAGCATCCTGGTTTCTACGACATCTTTGGCTAGGTTTCTTCATGTTCATTTCCACTATTGTCTCTTAATGTGTAATCTAGGGAGGTAATACTTCATATAAAACTATCTTAGCTCTGATGTTCATTAGCCGTTGTGAGAAACTGATTCCTAGTTTGGAAGGTTTGCAGGCTGGGTACAGTTATATTCAGATGCACTGATCTGGAGAAATCCTCACTTACACCCTTTAAGATTCTGGCAGATGAAAGTCTATGTAACTGTTTAGCCTGTGTTGTGTATTAGTATGCAAGTAAGTACAGAAGCAGAGTTGCTAGGATTATGTGGTGATGGTTGCTAGCTAAAGTGTGACAGTAAATGGGAATAACTTACTAAGTAGGGATGAAAAATGATTACTAGACTACTAAGAAATAGGTCCTTTCAAGGGAATTTTAAATCAAGGTGGCAGATATAATGTATATTTTAAACATCAAAGAAAAATAGAGGTGGGCTCGTTTTTTCTGAACTAAACTATTAACGTATACCCGTCTGTCCTAAAAAAACAAAAAACAAAAAAACATTTTCAATACCTTAAATATGTACAATAAAATATGATTGCAATAGTTTCATCTAAGTTAGTATTCAACAACATTTCTTCTTTCATTTTTCTTTCTGTTTTGTTTTATCTTTGAGACAGGGTCTTGCACATCATTCAATCTTGCCTGAAACGTTGATTCTCTTGCCTCAAATTCTTGATTTTTTTTGCAGTCTTTTTAATTGTTGTAGTTCATACATATTTTACTTTACTAATCTCTCATTTGATACTTAGTTGGCAAAGCCCTCCCACCCCCCTCCCCCACCCCGTTCCCTGTTCTGTAGACTGTCTTTTCACTCTGGTGATCATTTAATTTGCTGTGCAGAATCTTCTAAATTTCATGTAATTTTGTCTGTCAATTCTAGGAATCATTTCCTGTTCCATTGGAGTCCTTTACAGAAAGTCCTTGTTTATGCCTAAATCATGAGGTATTTTCCTGTAGCATTTCAAGTTTCAGGCCTTATGTTAAAGTTATTGATCCATTGGAATTATTTTTGTGGAGGAGAGAGATGTGGGTCTACATTCTTTTCCACATTGATATATACTGTTTCCCAGGCACTATTTGTTGGAAAGGCTATCTCTTTTTCAATATATGTTTCTGGCTACCTTGTCAAAAATTACATAGCTGTTTTTTTATTTCTGGATCATCTAGTTTATTTGTTTGTATACAGTATTTGTCAATGTGGTTCTATGGTGTAATTTGAGATCAGGTACTATGTTGTCACCAGCATTAGTTTTTATGCTAAGGATTGGTTTGTACTTGAGACCTTTTGTGCTTTTATAATGAAGTTTTAATTTTTGTTGTGAGACAGAGTCTTCCTATGTCTTCCTGCTGCTTATTACTTGCTCTGTAGATCAGGCCAGCCTCAGTCTCAAAGAGATTGGCTTGCCTCTGCCTCCTGTGTGCTGGGATTAATGGTGTGTATCACTATGCCTGGTCATGTGTGGTCTTACTCTAATGTGTTCTTGAATTTGGTTTGTATATGTGTCTTGTTGGACAGATTTTCCACCTATGTTTTTCAGGGAAATTGATCTGTTCCTTTCATTTGTTGTTGGGATCTGACCTGGCATTTCTATTAGGTTAGTGTTGATTTTGTAGGATGACTTGGCTATCTTTTCTTCCCTTTAGGTTTTGTGGAACAGTTTCAGGAGTATCAGTATTAGTGTTTCTTTAAATAATTGGTAATGTCTGGGAGTTATTTTTTTCAGTTGTGGCTTTTCTTTTCTGGGAGGTGCTCTTTTGTTTCTTGCTCATTGCTGTTACGGATCTATTTAAATTGTTTTTAGCTTCTTGATTTAATTTTGATGGATCTTATGTGTTTAGGAATTTTTCTTTTAGAATTTCAAGTGTTAAATATAAGTTTTGAGAGTATTCTATAATGCTCATCTGAATTTTACTGGAATTTGCTGTAAAATTCTCCTTTTCCTTTCTATTTTACTGATCTGGGCCTTTTCTTTCTTCGGCTTGTTTTATTAGGGTGTTAATCATACTCATTTCAAAACACTATTTTCTTGTTTTGTTGATTCTGTATTTATCTCCATTTGATTAATTTCTGCCCCCATCTTTAGTTTTTTTTTTTTTCCACCTACTGTGTTTGGGGGTTGTCTTGTTCTTGTTTTTTTTTTTTTTCTCCCTACAGCATTGGGAGTATATCATAAGGGTATTTATTTGAAAGCTCACTGATTTAAAAAATGTAAATATCTAGTTACAATCTTTTCTCTTAAAACTGCTTGAGGTATAGCTCATAGCTTCTGATAAAGTTGTGCTTCTACTTTTCACTTTGAAATTTTTATTGAACTTTTTATTTTTTTCTTATTTCTTCAGCGGCTCATTTTAGTTATACAAGAGTATATTGTTCATTTTCCAATCCAAGTATTTGTGATTTGTGTAATTTCTTTTGCTATCAGGTGCTTGTTTTGTTCCACTATGATCTGAATAAAGAACTTACTTCAGTTCTTTTGTGTGTGTGAAGACTTGTTTTATGTTGTATTTCTAGCAGGCTTCATTGATTGCTTATAAGAATGTGTATTCTGTTTGATAGAATATTTTGCAGATACCTGCTAACTCCACTTGATCTATGGTGTAGTTTAACTGACATATTTCTATTAGAGAAAACAGAACAAAAAGAAGCAACCAAACAATGGCACCTGCCTTGGTTGTTTATTGCTCTAGTTCTGTGGCACCTAGCATTTGCATTCCCATTCTTGTGGTCCCCTATTTTCAGGCACCCAGTATAGCCCAGTTTTAAGCAAAAGGTAAATTCTGAAGATGATGCTGGGTCACTGCACTCTTGAGTCACTTCTGCCTATTGCTGTGGAGGAATCTGCTATTTTGTGGAGGAATCACTTTCTTCAAAAATCTGCATCCGGATTTGAGGCTTTTGAGGTCTGTAGGCTTGTCTCAAAGTATGCCTGCCAGTCTCTTTTGAGCAGGGTAGCCTATCTCACCTTTTTAATGGGGCTTCTGCTTTCCTTAACTTCACCAGGGAACCATGTGGCTGTATCTGTGTGTGTTTGACTTGGCTTCTTTTCAATGTGTTACCTGTTTTTTCCTTGATAGTTTGTAGCTGTTTAGTGAGAGCTGTTGAATTTCCAAAGCTTTCTACTTTGTTGTTTTGGAGCAGTGTATTCTTTTTACACTTCTCATCTCTTTACCTGGGTCATCAGATGCTGCTTTCAGTCTGGTGTCTTACCACAGTTTTGTTTGTTGTTATCTAAGCTTGAAGATTTGGTGTGGAAAGTAGGATGAGAGTCTTTTCCAATCTCATGGGTTCTTTTAGTCACATTACAGTGTGACCAGAGAAATACTAAAAAGAAAATTAAGTGTCAAGCCGAACAATTCTTTGAAAGATTTGAGGACATTCAACTCCTTAGATTACATTATTTTGAGAGTGCTTAGTATAACCTGAATATAAAATTTATTCATTCCAGATTCATATTGTCACTATATCAGCTTTTTAGAAAAATCTCTTTAAAAGGGAAGTCAGTTGGCTTTTTTCTGTCCCCTAAACCTTTTCTTATTATAGTCACAGTACTACAAACCACCACCACCACTAATTAATAACAACAACAACAACAACAACAACAATGAATGTTTTCTCTGTGTATCCCTGACTGTCCTGGAACTAGCTCTGTAGACTAGGCTGGCCTTGAACTTAGAGATCCACCTGCCTCTGCCTCCCAAGTGATGGGATTAAAGGTGTGTGCAACATTATCCTACACACAGGTTTTAATTCATTGGTTCATTCATTCATTCATTTTTTTCACACAAAGCATCCCATATCTATCCATTTATTCAACCATTATTTCAGAAAATATATACCCACTGGAGCCACCCCTCCCTCCACTCCTCCCAGTCCCCATACTACCCCCGCTCTCTCCCAGATACACTGCTCATTTGTTTCCCTTCGGAAAAGGGCAGGCTTCCCAATGGCATCAACTAAACATGGCATAATAAGTTGCAAGAAGACTAGTTAAAGTCCACATATCAAGGCTGGACTACTCAGAGACATATGCAGTTGACTATAATTTGAAGTTTCCACCCCCTACTATGCAAAAGAAGATAGTTATTAGTGTTCTCAAGCATACCTTTTAAATTTTTTTCAGAATAATGATACTTTTAAGTATATCTTCTGAATCTTGATCCAGTGATTCTTGCTTCAAGATGTGCTTTATCATGTTTTTTTCTTTTTATATAAGTGATATTTCTGAGACATTGTCTACTGTAGATTATTTAGCTTGTTTCTTTCTTTGTCAGTATTTTGGAGAGGTGTGTTGATGTGTGTGTACCTTCATGTGTTTTCATTTCTAGAGGTTGAACTCAGGACCTTATGCATCCTAATTAGACACTATTAAACTGTGTCTTCAGCCTTATTAACCTTTTTAAAAAGTAATTCTTCCTGGTTTTTATTTTTACATTAAAACCACAATTTCCTCTGTGTTCTAAGGTCTATCCTGCCAGCAACATGATTATTGAATCTGTAATCTTGTTTACACATGGACACCTCTCCTAGTATTCATTACAGTATTACCTTGGTTTGTTATTTCCATGGTAAGAATTTCAGTTTGGGCTCTAGAGAGATGGCTCAGCGGTTAAGACTGACTGATCTTCTAGAGGTCCTGAGTTTAATTCTCAGCTCATTACTATCTGTAATGGGATTTGATGCCCTCTTATGGTGTACCTGAAGACAGCGACAGTGCACTCAGATATAAATGAATAAATAAATCTTAAAAAAATGTTTGGCTTCATTTTTACAACAATCATTGTAAACTTAATCATATTTTTGCTTGTAACTGGTTGCATTTGCTGTACTATACTATCTGTCCATCTTTTGATAAACTCCAGTTACTTTCAGTACAATTTCTTCAATGAAAGGCATGGACTCTCTTTAAGGATAGAAGAGGTAGTGTATTAATTGTGCATCACAAGGTCATGGCATTTAGTGCATTGGATAGCTATGTACACATTAGATGGAGGAATAAGTTCATGGCTATTTCATGTCTGTCACTTGCTTTTCCACATGTTCTATTCCAGAATGATTTTCTCTTTCTCCAAAGGCATAAAGAGCTCTCTCTCTCTCTCTCTCTCTCTCTCTCTCTCTCTCTCTCTCTCTCTCTCTCCCCTCCCTTTCTTTCTCCTTCTCCCTCTCCTTCCTCGCTCCATCTCTATTTCTTGCTTGCTTAATTTTACTGGTAGTTGAGAGCTAGGATAAACAAAAGCATTTCAGGATACTTAAACACAAGAGTGCCTAAGTTCCACACAGCAATCATTTGGAAAAGAATAACTTTGAATATTGAAGCTTGCTGATTGTTTAGAGTTTTACTATTATATAGAAATCTAAAGTTAAAATGTTTCAACCCTTCAGTGTGACGTCTTTAAACTATTACAAATGCTAAAGGTACTTTCTTTCTCTGGTTATTTCTATTTTCATGTATAAAGTATGTAGCTTTAAAAAAGCTTCTTGAGAAGATTGTCCTCTGAAGGAGGGGATATAAACTTTGAAAATAAGTTATTAAAATATTTTTATCTTGCCATATATTATCATTGTTGATGACTTTATCAGAGATGATGTGATTTCTTTTGAACTTATATGTACCTCTTCTGTTCCAGGATGCTTTAATCTGGATCCTAATAGAGTTTTGGATGTCATTTTAGAAGTGTTTGAATGCAGGCCAGAACATGATGACTTCTTTATATCTTTATTAGAATCTTACATGAGTATGTGTGAGCCACAAACACTGTGTCATATTCTTGGATTCAAATTCAAGTTTTACCAGGTAAAAATGTGTGTGTGTGTGTATATATATTATATATATATAATATATATATATATTATATATGTGTGTGTGTGTGTGTGTTTGGATCAGTGTCATAATTTTGTATGTATAGTTTGTTTTAATTTGTGTTGTATTATTTACTAGGTTCATCAGATGAGATAGAGAAATGAAAAGTTAATGATATGTTGTGATGAGCGCTATGTTAAAAGTATAAATGATTTGATGAGACAGTAGAGGAAAGCAGAATTAAATTTTGCCTCAGGAGACAGGGTCTAGTAATACTTGGAGGAGTAGGGATGTGTTGAAAATTTTCTATGCAGAAATAAACTGCAAGACTAAATATTGGTGGTGTGGGAATATATAACTGATTGAAGAAATAGCTGGTTGTCACTTGCCTGTTTTGTAACGTGAGGAAGGAGTGGTAGAAAATTGTCTCTAGATGGAGAGCTGTGTATTAGATTGCCATAGACCTTTGACTGCATGTTATTTTAGGATTTGATTGTAC
Source organism: Mus musculus (assembly GCF_000001635.26). Lineage (NCBI taxonomy): Eukaryota > Metazoa > Chordata > Mammalia > Rodentia > Muridae > Mus > Mus musculus. Next base: position 41,863,523 of record NC_000086.7, on the reverse strand, counting down.
ATATGAAGGGCATTAGAATGTTTTGGGGATGTTAAGTACTTCAAGAATATTTCACTATTAAATCAGTATAGTAGCTGAAGACACCCTATTTCTGTGTTTCTCTTTTAGTCTGCCATATTGCTACTGTTGTTTTCTAAAAGATTTGGTGGGGATGCCTGACTACTGAAAAGTCATTTCTGGTGGTGTTAAGCTTTTATTAAAACATTAGCCACAGCTGCTTCTCATTTTCCTACCAGGAACCTGAGACCCCATTCTTATTATAGGGAAGTAAGTCAAAGTGTCTTATCAAGAAACCAATGGCTGAAATGGAAAGGTAGAGAAAATTTAACTTGGTCCAAGATTAATACTTTCAGATCGGATAACATTGAAGATTGATGACATTCTGAGTAACATTAAGTTAATTGTTAGTTTTAGAATTAAAAGTAGTTTTACATGAACATACAGTTAGTGATATAACCAGTGTAAATTTGGGACTATCTTATAATATTTGAATAATACTTTTTGGATATTTTAAAATATATATTTAATATATATTTTTGGATTTTTTTTAAGTATAAGAAATACTTAAGTGTTAGAAACAACTTGTTCTTGTAAGAAATACCTCTATACTGCTCTGTGTGACAATCTTTCTTTTTTACTCTTGCCAAATCTATCTAGTTATTGTGAGAGTGTAGTCTTATGACTGCTGAAAGAAAGAGGAAATTGTCAGAGATTTTAAATAATTTGTGGTCATGTGAGGGAAAGTAAGGAAAGCTGTGTAAACCAAGTCTTATTTAGGAGATGTAACCACGGGTGTAGGCTCTTAGGAATGTGTAGGCAGCATGTATATTGGTCTCTTCCCTAATGCTTTTGTTCTCTCCAACCACCACCTGAAAATGCTAACTCCCTCTTTTTATAACTCACATATGACAAAACCACTTAAAGTGGAAGGACACAAATGTGTAGGTACAAGACAGTTTTATTCTATTGTAGCTAAGCTGTTAATTAAATCAAAGTAACTTTTTCCTAAGTCTAAAATTTTAATTGTAATGCTGAAAGTACTCACTAAGAAACAGAAAAGGACAAGAAAGAAATCCAAATGGCACACAGACCAAAGAAGCTATTGGGAATGAGGAGCAAAAATCACAGCAAAAGGCCCAGAAAGTCTATCCTTCATATTAATTCTTCTAACTGTAAAATTGATCTCTCTAATTAAAAGTCAGGTTTTGGCAGAGTACACTTAACACAAAACACAAACAAAAACCAAATAAAAACATGATCCAGTATTATGCTAGGTAAAAGAAAACAATATTCAAAGGTACAAATAATTAGAAAATAACAATCTAGAAGCCGGTATTATATTTGCATGTGGGAGAAAGCTCTGGTGCCCATATCAACAGCAGATAGGGTAGAATTCAGGTCAGAAATTGTTATGAAATGATGATAAATGGCCTGTAAAGACTGACAGTCCATGTAATGATTTTTAAATAGTTTATACTAGTTATAAACACAAATCAGCTAAGCAGCATAACCTCTAAATTTATGAAGTAGAGGAACAGTTTATATTTGACCCGAGAGTATAAAAGTTGTTGAGATGAACTGTTTAGAATAGGATTAAGGGAACAGTGCAAGTGGTCATAATATATTCTATTCAGGAATCTCAGAAGAGATTAGAAGTTAAAGAAGCTTTTGTATATTTGCTCTTTAACCAGCTATTGCCAATAGACTAGACTGATATGAAATTTATCCTGTGATAATTATTCACCTTTTGTGTACCCTGATCTTAATCAATGATCAAATTAACTAGACATGTTAAAAATGATGAGTTTCACCTGTAATCCAGGTACTTGGGAGGTTGATGCAAAAACATGATGAGTCTTACTTGGGCTACATATTGAAACCTCTCAAAATACAACAAAACATTAAAGTGAACTGGGTCTAATACACACATGTGGAAAACTCCACCCAACAATACCAATATATTTTTCTTTATACACCTGGAACATTCTCCAGCGTAGGCCATATATTTAGAATTTAGACCACAGAACATCTTGAATTACAAAATACTTTGTGATCATATGCTATGGTATTTGATTATAGCTATAGTGATGGACAATGATGTGAAATTTTTTGACATCAGTTATCTAAATTGAGGTTATGAGACTAGTGAATGTGGTTTTAGTATATTCAAGTCATGTATCTCAGGACAGATTATCAATAAGTTCAGTAAGCTTTGTTTTGGTATCAAACTTGGACCAATATTTGTTTTTACTGAAAATACTTTAATTCAAAATATCCATTTATGTGCAAATGTTTAGAATCAAGAACCTATTGCTAAGTTGAAGACTTATCTATTGTTAAAAAATACAACAAAACAGTATCTTCTTTAAACAACACAACGTAGTTTGGTTATGGTTATATTACACATACCAAGTGTGGCTACCTGTACTTACAGACGTTTTATTTCAGTGTTGTAGGAAATCTGTACCTTTTTTTTTCTCTGATATCCACTTATTTTTTTTCCATTTTTTATTAGGTATTTAGCTCATTTACATTTCCAATGCTATACCAAAAGTCCCCCATACCCACCCACCCCCATGATATCCACTTACTAGTGAGTATATACCATGCATATCCTTTTGGGTCAGAGTTACCTCAGTCAGGATGGTATTTTCTAGTTCCATCCATTTGCCTGCAAAACTCAGGATGTCATCCCAGGGATGCAAGGTTGGTTTAATATATGAAAATCCATTAACATTTTCATAGTTTATATAGTGGATATAATCCACTATATAAACAAACTAAAAAAAAAAATCACATGATCATCTCCTTAGATGCGGAAAAAGCATTTGACAAAATACAACACCCCTTGAAATTAAAAGTGTTGGAGAGATCAGGAATTCAAGGCCCATACCTAAACATAATAAAAGCAATTTACTGCAAACCAATAGCCAATATCAAATTAAATGGAGACATACTTGAAGCAATCCCACTGAGATCAGGGACAAGACAAGAATGTCCACTCTCCTATATCTATTCAATACAGTACTCGAAGTGCTAGCTAGTACAATATCACAACAAAAAGATGAAGGGGATGCAAATGGAATATTCTTATGCATTGTAAAAGATGCTTAGTCTCAAAACTGTTTTCTTGTACTTATCTGAAGATGTTTTGGGATGCTGGCAAAAGTCTTTGTCCCACTGTTCAGATCTTTGATTTTATAATGAAGAATATTGAAGTGTATTACTTAATTTTATTGATGAATGGTAGAGAAAAGGTAAGATTTTAATTTTACTCTATACCTTAAGGAATTCTTCCTCTTTTAGGAACCAAGTGGTGAGACGCCATCGTCTTTATACAGAGTTGCAGCAGTCCTCCTGCAATTTAATCTCATTGATCTAGATGATCTTTATGTGCATGTAAGTCAAGTGCTTTGTTAAGAGTTTTTCTTATGCATCCCAGGGGTAAGGAAGAGGGTAAGCACCTCACTGCTGGCTCTAGACTTCCAGGTATTATTTTTGAAGGCATTATATATTATTGCCTTGTCTAAATCAAAAATAGAGTAGATTTTCTTCTTTGATAAACAATGGAAGGTAACTTCCTCTTAGTCACCCTTACAGGTTTCAAGATTGGATATATAGCTCTTTTTTAAATCATTGCCAGTGCTTAGCTCATGGGGAGAAAGGTCAAGCACTAAACAATGTCGTTTTAGGCTTTTTTATTTTTATATGAAACTTGTAGGAAATAGGGGACTGTCTAGAAACTTCTAGGTAGGTAATCATTGCTGTACAGCTTTTACCTCTAATGTTTACTGGTTGTTTATATTAGCCTTAGCTATTTGAATAGATTGTGCATTTTACAGGGGTTAAAACATTCCTATTATAGCTCACTGTGGTGCCTAAGTCACTTAAAAATCTTTTTGGCTGTGTTTTTGTTTGTGTCAGGTTTATTATTTTGAAATGCTTATAGTAACAATCCTCCACTTGGACAAGGTAGCTAGATCTGAGATAATCAACCCTCAACGATGGAATTGATACTGATTAGAAATTAGTTTGTGATTTATGAGATACCAACTTATTAATAGTTTTTATAATTGAAAATTAGAACATTTAAATCTATTCTTTTGACATATATGCAGTACTTTGTTTCGTTTGAAGTTTGGCTTTTAAAGGTAAAATATGTACTTTTTATTTTGGTGGTATTAGAGGTCAAATATGGGGTGTAGTTTGCTGGACAAACTTTGCTTTACTGCAGAGCACCCCTCCTCCTGGTGTTTTCAATGGAGTAGGTATATATTTTAGGTATATTTATAAATTCAATGGTAAACAACTCTGTAGTATGAATTTAGAGCTTTTAAAATACTAAAGATAAAAAAATATTTGTTGCTATGTGACTTTAAAATGTATGTAAAACTCAGGTATTCACCTTTTAAAATTATTGGGCAATAAGGCAAACTTATTTAGAAAGAATTCATATATATGAATAAACTAGCCTTCTTATTTATAGATGTACTAATTGAGCAATATTCTGCATTTTATATATGCAAGCTTCTTGTATTAACTTATGAAATTTTAATGATCTATTTTTAGCTCCTTCCTGCTGATAATTGTATTATGGATGAATACAAACGAGAAATTGTGGAAGCTAAGCAAATTGTAAGAAAACTCACAATGGTTGTGCTGTCTTCTGAAAAACTTGATGAACGAGACAAAGAAAAGGACAAAGATGATGAGAAAGTTGAGAAGGTACATCCCTCAGGCCAGCAAGACTTACCTTGTTTAGAATTATGACCTTTCATTTCTCATGGTTAATCACCTTATGGAGTATGTTCTCTTAATTTTGATTATGTGCAATTTGATTTAGGTATTATTCATTTGAACTTTAATATGAATGATACCTTCATAAAGAAAACTCTTTTTCTTATGAATTTCAAAATAAAAGAAAAAAAAAATCACAAAATATTGATTTTATTTTTCTGTTTATATACTTTCTTTTTAATCCTAAAGGGATTCTCAAAGATGAATGAATTCTAGTGTCTCTTGTATGGTATAGCATTAAGTCCAACTTAATTTCATATTTATAAATTATAATGCATATGTATGTTCTAAATGGGAAAATGCAACAACAACAAGACAATAAAACAAATGCCCAAAAGATCATATTTTGTTTTTCAAGTCACTGAAATTTCAGGCAATTACTGTTAAGTTTCCTAACTTTTTTTGATGTACAGTATTATGATACTTAGGTCAAGTTTTAAAGAGAAATATCTGTATTCCAAACATCATTGTCATGTTTGTTCATTTTTAGCCACCGGACAACCAAAAGCTGGGTTTGTTGGAAGCTTTGTTAAAAGTTGGTGATTGGCAGCATGCACAGAACATCATGGATCAGATGCCTCCATACTATGCAGCTTCACATAAACTAATAGCTCTTGCTATTTGCAAGCTCATTCACATAACCGTTGAGCCTCTCTACCGAAGGTTTGTTATTCTACACTAAGCATTAAGATACAAATAGTTTCAGGTTACTAAAAAGAGTTGTGTATTACTATCTTTGATCTTTAAATCTAGTATCTGTTACTATATTTTTTCAAAACATAAGAACTATTCACAGGGTATGTCAGTCATGTGTGCATGACTTCTGTCCTAATTTCCCAGTCTTCTAGAATGTGTGCTGCAAAATATGAAAACTCCAAGTTAAGTTTCTGGAGCCTGTTTGCATTATTGAGAGTGAAAATACCTTTCTTCTGATTTTGCCTTTCTTCTTGGGAAGCAGAAAGTTTCCCCTTTAAAAATTAGCCTTAGTTCCCTATTCCCATTTTTCTATTCTGGTGTTAATGGTTCTGACTGAAGACATTACCATTCTGACAGGCTGCCTTTTGGGGGAAATTACTAGTTTAATTCCTTTTATCCTGAATGTGTCAACTAGTCCTGTTGACATCAGCCTATTTGTAGAGTGCTTAGGAGCAGCATTAGCAGCAGCTGTGGCTTGAACTTCATAGATTAGAGCCTGCTTCAAAAGCCACAACCTTCTTGACTTGTGTGTAGCTGCTGCTTTCATTGTAACCTAGGGTGTAGACAGTGCAGGCCTCTTCTCAAAGATAGAGCCCTGAGACTTAAAGTAAGACCTCTACTTACTCTACATGAGAAACCTCTGGGCATGCTGTCCTTTCTACTAGGACAACTTGGATTGGATGGTTAGCTTGCCTGCTACTGCTTCCTCATACTCAGTATAGGAAAACAGTAGATCCTAGATTGAGACATGTTTGATTTCATCTTGTCATACATCTGATGTCCATGCCGTATTCTCCATTCCTATAACCGCAGGCTCTGTGTTGGTCAAGCTTAACTTAAACTCATATTCAATGTTACTTGAGATCTACACCAAGAGTTCCTTTATGTTGCTAGTTTGAACCATTGTCTTTTTGAGTTTTGCTTTCATGCTTACTGAATTTATTTTTGTGTTTTGCCAGCTGAGAATTATTTACTGTAATAAAGTGAGTGATGATTAGAATAGTTAAAGCAAATATGAACAAGAAAATGATTGTGTCTTATATTGGAGACTTATATATATATAGTGCATAGATTTCTAAATCTTGCTTTTTTTTTAAATAGAGTTGGTGTTCCTAAAGGTGCTAAGGGCTCACCGGTTAGCGCTTTGCAAAACAAGAGAGCACCGAAGCAAGTAGAGAGCTTTGAAGATTTGAGGAGGGATGTATTCAATATGTTCTGTTACCTTGGTCCTCACCTCTCACATGATCCCATTTTATTTGCAAAAGTCGTGCGCATAGGCAAGTCATTTATGAAGGAGGTCAGTAAGGTTTTTCTTCCTAGTAGAAAATTAAAAATTGAAATGAAATGTTGTGAATATGTTTTCCTGAGTATTTCTAGAAACAAACAAGCAAAAAGTAAACATGAGTTAAGGAAAGTTGTGTTGAGTAAACTCATTTATGGAAAGCCCTTTGTGTCTCAATGGTGATTATGTCTATGTATCAAAACCCCAGATCTAGGTATACGATTCAAGTACCTCCCTTGAGAAACTCTTTGCTTGATTTCCATTGTAACTTGCACTTGTGCTTACTCTTCTTTTCCCTTACCTGTCTTCTATGGATTTTCTTTCATGCAGTTTTGAGTCATTATTAAATGTTTGGATGCTTTCCAACTTCAAACAGTGCAGGATTATTATTGTATTCTTTACGTATTTTGGGAATAAGGATTGAGCTTGGGGCATTGTGTGTTTGTATGTGCTCTACTTTGGAGCTATGATTCCAGCTCATTTTTCTTTATAAGTAAAGTTTTTATTGGAATTAATTATGTGACAGAAAAATATATAAATGCTGAATATACAGTTCAGTGACCTTTTTAAAACTAAACACTCATGTGTCTACCACCTAAATTAAACCAAGAAATTGAATAGTACCAGTAGTGGTGCTACCTCATTTGTAACCACTTAGACTATTTCAAAAGTCTGTGGTGTAGAATGTTCATTTGCTAGAACATCTCCAGCCTTAGATGCTTAATTTTCAACTTCTGATAAATTGTCTGTCTGTCTGTCTATCTGTCTGTCTGTCTGTCTGTCTGTCTCTCTCTCTCTAGTTTATACCCATTGCCATAATCACCATAAATAATTACTAGACTATTTTCATCATACTTGCTGTTAACTTCTGCCACTTCTGTCACTTTCCCCTGTGTTGCTGCTTTCTGTCACTATAATTTTGCTTTTTCTATGATCTCATATAAATAGAATTATATGTTCACTCTTCTGATTTCTTTCACTTCATGGTTTTAGACTCATTCAAGTTATTGCATGTGTTAGTAGTCCTTTGCTGAGTAATAATATCGCACTATATGGAAACATAGAGTCCTTGATACATTTGTCAGGTGATGAATATTTAGGTTATTTCTGTGAGTAGCTAGCTATACTTTTGGGAGGCATGTTTTTGTGTTGTCAGAAGTGGGATTGATTAGTGAAATACATAAGTATAACTGCAAAATTGTTGGATGTTGTGATACATACTTTTAAGCTCAGGACTCAGGAGGCAGATGCAGTCAGGTCTCTAATGCGAGTTATGAGTTTGTGGTCAGGCCAGCCAAGCCTACATAGTTAAACACTCTCTTAAAACAGAAAAAAAGATTGTAAAAACTGTTTGACAGTGTTGGCAATGTTTATAGTATTTTATATTTTTGAGAACAATTATTTGAGACTTCTAGATGCTCTACACCCTCACTGACACATGGTATTGTAATACTTAAATTTTTGTTATCTTAATGAGTTGTGGTATCTTATTGTGGGTCTATTTCTTGTCATGCTAATGACTAATGATGTTGAGTATCTTTTCATATGTTTATTTGCTACTTATAATTATTTTTAGTGACGTTTGTTCATATCTTGTCCATTTTTGATATGACTATCTTTTTTATATGTCTTTGTATATTGTTATTTCTAAGGCCTTGACCATATAGTTAGTTTTTGAAAAAGTCTTTCAGTCTGGTTTGATGTTTCAGTTTTAAACTGTCTTTTATAAAATTACGTGTATGTGTGTGTGTGGGGGGGTGGGGGGTGGGGTAGTAGGAGGTTTGTGCAAGTGGGCACAGGTGCCAGGAGAGATCCCTTGGAGCTGTAGTTACAGGTGGTTGTGAACCAAACTCCTCTCCTCTGGAAGAGTAGAGACTATTGAACTATCTCTGTGACATCTTAAACATCCCTTATATGCACATACCCCCACACAGACTCATACAACTAAAGATAATAAACAAACACCTTTTTAAAAGGAAAAATTACATCTTAATAATTTCAGTTTATTAATATTTACTTTGAAATTTTTCGTTTTGTACTCCCATGAAAATTTTCCTCAACCCAATGCTTTCAAGCTGCAAAGAATTCATAATTTCTTTTTAGTTATAAAACAGAACTACAAAACAATATTTAGAAACATGTATGAGCACCTATATACATATATTGTTTGGTGATTACATTTTTAATCTTAGACAATACTAGCTGTATGGAAAAACTAAAAACAGCTCTTGTTATGAATCTTATATGATACCTGAAATATTTGACTTGGCTTTCAATACTTATTAGCTGGTAGATTATTTTCTCTTTTTTTCAATTTTTATTAGATATTTTCTTCATTTACATTTCAAATACTATCCTGAAAGTCCCCTATACCCTCCCCTCACCCTGCTCCCTTACCCAGCCACTCCCACTTCTTGGCCCTGGCGTTCCCTTGTACTGGGGCATATAAAGTTTGCAAGACCTAGGGGCCTCTCTTCCCACCATCTTCTGCTACATATGCAGCTAGAGACACGAGCTCTGGGGCCACTGGTTAGTTCATATTGTTGTTCCACCTATAGGGTTGCAGGCCCCTTCAGCTCCTTGGGTACTTTCTCTAGCTCCTCCATTGGGGGCCCTGAGATCCATCCAATAGCTGACAATGAGCATCCACTTCTGTATTTGCCAGTCAGGGTCCTTTCATCAAAATCTTTCTGGCATATGCAATAGTGTCTGCGTTTGGTGGCTGATTATGGGATAGATCCCCGAGTGGGGCAGTCTCTGGATGGTCCATCCTTTCGTCTCCGCTCCAAACTTTGTCTCTGTAACTCCTTCCATGGGTATTTTGTTCGCTGTTCTAAGGAGGAATGAAGTATCCACATGTTGGTCTTCCTTCTTGAATTTCTTGTGTTTTGCAAATTGTATCTTGGGTATTCTAAGTTTCTGGGCTAATATCCACTTATCAGTGAGTGCATATCATGTGTGTTCTTTTGTGATTGGGTTACATACTCAGGATGATATCCTCCAGATCCATCCATTTGCCTAAGAATTTCATAAATCCATTGTTTTTAATAGCTGAGTAGTACTCCATTGTGTACATGTACCACATTTTCTGTATCCATTCTTCTGTTGAGGGACATCTGTTTTTTTCCCAGCTTCTGGCTATTATAAATAAGGCTGCTATGAACATAGTGGAGCATGTGTCCTTATTATCAGTTGGGGGCTTACTAAAATGCAGATTGTGACCCCTAACTTCAGTTTCTGATCAATTGGCCTGGGCTAGAAGGTGAAAATTTGCATTTCTAACATGTTCCCTGGTAATATTGATGCTGCTGGTCCAAAGACCAGATTGTTCTTCTAATATAGTAAGTATATTTGATCCTCCTTTTTGTGATTAGAGGGGGTGGCAGTGACTATTAATCTAAAATATGTACCAAGAGCCACTACTATACTTTCTGCTCCAGCATCCTGGGCATTTCTGTCCTTAACATACTGTGTGAAGACAAAACCTCTATGAACAGAGAAACCCCCGAGTGTACCGTACTTCATGAAAGGTTCCTCGGTATCAGGCTTCTTGAGTGAGAATGCTGAGATTCCCAAAGAATGCACGGCAGTTCATGGAGTGCTGATGGCTCTTTTCCTGTTAGCAGCATATGTTTCTATTGCCTTTCATGATAAGCTTCCTTAGGAAGCCAAAAAAAAAAAAAAAAAAGCTGAAAAACACCTGTAGCACATATATCCACTCAGTCTTGTTTATTTCCAAAATTCAAGGGCAGAAAATAGTTCTAATTGGACATTGCGTGTGAACCGGTCAGAGGAGTTATTCATATAGAAGCAAATATTTATGTATTCATTTTTATTAGCATACAAAGAAGGAGGTTTATTATAGTATTTTAAAAACAATTTGTTTCTGTTTTTTTTCCTGTTCATTGAAATTATAGATTTTTTCCCTCACACAATATATCGTGATTGGGGTTTCCCTGATTCTCCTCCTAATCCCCCCTCAGCCCCCTCCCATTCACATCTGCCTCTTTCTCTCATTAGAAAACAAAAGGCTTCTACGGGACACTAGTAATACAGAATAAAATGTGATAAAACAAAAACTACACATAAGTATTAGACCAAACAAACAGAAGGAAAGAGCCCAAGAGAAGGCACATGAAAGAGACACACTCACTTGTACTCTCAGGAATCTCATAAAACACTAAAGTAGAAGTGATAATATATCTGCAAAGGACTTGGAGCAGACCCATACATGCTGTTTCAGTCTCTCTGAGTTCATATGAGCATTGATATGTTGATTTAGAGGGCCTTGTTTTCATGGTGTCTTGCATCCCCTCTGTGTCTTACACTCCTTTTGCCTCTTCTTCTGCAGGGTTTCCTGAGCCTTGAGGGGAGGGATTTGTTATAGGCATTGCTTTTAGCACTGAGTATTCTAAGCTCTCCCACTCTGTGTATAATGTGTGACTGTGGGACTCTGTCTCTGTTCCCATCCATTGCAGGAAGAAGCATCTCTGATGATGGCCGAAAAGGCCGTTGAGGATAGCAGAGTATAGCTATTAGGAGTCATTTTTATTGCTTTTTTTTTTTTTTTAATAAAAGCCCAGTAGTATTTGGTTTTCCCCCAAGTCTCTGAACTATCTATCTAGTCTCTGGTTCTTCATCACCCAAGCAGTGTTGGGTATGGGTTCCATTGTACTAGCGTATCTTACATGCAGGACACTGTTGTATACCCAAAGTTTTGTGACTGGGATGGTGGTTGTTTTTCTTTTGGTAGTGTACAGATTATATTCTTGTACTAAAGACACTAAAATGTAGAGGTGAAGGCTCTATTTAGGTACTAGTTTGACTTCTCCATGTTGAGTGAGTTGTGTAGATATTTCTTTTAGCAGTGAGGGCTTACTGTCGATTTGTGGAGAACAACCTATATTCTTTGACAACAGCCTGGGTCATTTGGGGATTTTTATGGGACCCTAAAGGACAATTGGATGTAACCCAGTCCCAGCACTGGAAGTTCATTTGGCAAGAAATGGCCGTTTGTGACTCTGTCTACTTCATTATTTGGCTATTTCATTTAGATTACCCCCAAATATGTACATATTTTACAAAGCTTCTACTGTATTAGGGTTCTATACTGCCTCTCAAATGACCCTTAATTTTAGCTGTTTCTCCCCATATTCCTTCCCTCATTCCCCCTCCCATCCTGAGTTGATCCTTTTTTTTTTTAGCTCCCCCCATTCATCCATAATTATCTGTTCTATTTCTATTTCCTAGTGAGAGCTGTCTGTCCCAAATCCGTTCCTCTATACCCAACCTCTGTGGTTCTATAGATTGCAGCTTGGTTACCATTGACTTAACAGCTAATAGCCACATATAAGTGGATACATACCATATTTGTCTTTCTGGGTGTGGGATACCTCCCTCAGGATGACTCTTTTCTACCCATTTACCTCTAGAATTTATTATTTTATTTTTAATGGCTGATTAATACTCCATTGTGTAAGTGTACCATATATTCTTTGTCTACTAATTTGTTGAAGGAAATGGAAGTTGTTTCTGTTTTTTTTTTTGCTATTATGAATAGAGCAACAGTGAACATGGTTGAGCAAATGTCTCTGCAGTAGGATGAAGAGTCCTTTGAGTATGTGCCTAAAGGTGGTATAGCTGGATCTTGAGGTAGATACCCTTCTTCCTGTTTGCCCCCTGCCCCATGTTCTTTACTTCCTTTCTGAAGAAACAGACTTTTTATGACATTTATTTTGTGTTTGTGTGTGCATAAGCGTGTATGCCACAGGACTGTATGGAGGTCAGAGGAAAACTCGTGGGAGTTAGTTCTCTCCTTCCACTATGTAGGTTAAACCATGGATTAAACCAAGATTATCAGCTTTGATGACAAACACCTCTACCTAATAAGCCACTTCACCAGCCCAAGAATATTTTAAAAACAACTAAACCTTTCATTATAGTTATTTCCAAGTTGATACTTATCTTCAAATAGATGCTTGTTGTTGATACCATTTGTTGTACCTCCTACTGTATTTTTGCTGTTGTAATAATTTTATACAAACTCAGAGTTAGAGACCAAGTTCTGTTTGTTTTTTTTTTGTCATTTTGAGATTTTATTTTTGTATACTTTTGGGTGTTTTGCCTGCATGCATCTCTATGCATCATGTTTATGCAGTGCTCACAGAGGCCAGAAGAAGAGATTGGATCTCTTGCTACCAGTATTAAAGATGTTTGTGAGGTACCATATGTCCTGGGATTTGAACCCAGGTCCTTTGTTAGAGCAGCTAATACTCTTAACTACTGAGTCATCTCTCCCCAAGTTTTTTGTTTGTTTGTTCTCTTTTTTCCTTTTTTGTTTATGTTTTATTTATTTTGGTGAGGCAGCATTTCACTGTATATCCCTGGCTGTCCTGGAGCTTAGAGACCAGGTTGGTCTTGAACTCATGGAGATGTGAATCCTTTGCCTCAAAAGTGCTGAAATGTACACAACTACACATGAAGAGAGCAAATTTAATGTAAAACAGTTCCGCTTTTCAATGATCCTGATCAGGGAGAACTACTGAAATATTTATATTTACATTGTCATTTATAATAGTTGGTTTGAAGCTCACCTCATTTCCTTCATGTGACAGTGTTCAGATATATTTAGAGACTGGATTACAAACCAAACTTTATGTACCATTTTTGTTCAGCATTAAGGTTATTGAGGAGGGGAGCAGGGTGGGGGCATCAGTCCTTCTTGGCTACAACCAAGTATGTCTTCATGGCTGCCAGCAAGTAGTTCAGCTCTTCTTCCTTTCCCTTGGTGCAGATGTGCTAGCCCACCCTTTTCTTGATGAACTTGAGGTAGTGCTTGTTCTTGAACACCTTGAACATCTCCTTGAGCCACTTGTCAGTTGTGAAGCCGTACACTTCCTGGATCATGTCCCACATGAACTTGGTGTGCTGTACCTCGATTTGCTGATGTTCTTCAGTATGTTGTGGCCGTTGTTGAAGCAATGGGCTTGCTAGAGGGATGGGATAGGGAATGGGTTCGGGGGAGGGCTTTGGCTGCTGCTCTCTGATGGCAACCAGGATAGGAAGCTTATGTAGCAGGTTTTTTTTTAAATCTATTAATTTTTTATTAGGTATTTTCTTCATTTACATTTCAAATGCTATCCCAAAAGTCCCCCATACTTTCGACCCACCCACTCCCACTTCTTGGCCCTGGTATTCCCCTGTACTGAGGCATATAAAGTTTGCAAGACCAAGGGGCCTCTCTTCCCAGTAATGGCCGAGTAGGCTATCTTCTGCTATTATGTAGCAGTTTTAACCTTAGCTATACTTCCTAGGTTCAGATACTAAGTACCAATAGGCAAATGGCAATTCTATATGAATGGTGTGTAACTTAGTTTTTAGGAGACTTGTTTTACTAAGAGTGGGACTTCAGGTACAAAGTCAATTATATCCTTCCTAAACGTACATTTCCATATAAGAAAAAGGTAGATAATATTTTTAACCCTTGCTACATCTTCCAATAAATAAGTTTGTAGATTTGAGTATGGGTGCTTGCATGTGTGTGCATGTGTGCCTGTGTATGTGCGTACGTGCTGGCACTGCGTGTGCTCAGGTGCCCGAAAAGCCAGAGATGATATCAGATCCCCTGGAACTGGAGTTCTAATGAATTGTGAGCCACTGTGTAGATGCTAGAAATTGAACCTAGACCCTCTGCAAGAGCAGCAAGTGCTCTTAACTGCTGAGCCATTGCTCCAGCCTTCAAGTACTTGTTTTGGGACAACAATCTTTGAAGTTAATTTCAAGAAAGAACAATTCCAAATGTAAAGAACTGAAGTAACATTTGAAAATATTTGTGATACTGCTGACCTGTGAGAAGCTGTGTTTTGTTTGTTTGTTTGTTTGTTTTTGTTGTTTTTTAAAGCTCAGGACATAGCAAATGCTGTCATATACTATTTTGTTCCATCAAGTAGTTATAGTTAGCATGAGATCTGATTTCCTCACTGATTATTCCTGGGATCCAGTGCTATACACATAAGGTAGGAATTGCCAGGGAACTATTATCATAGTCCATTTCCTCAGCTTTTTAAAAAATATACTTATGCTGTGTGTATGCCTGTGCATGTATGTATACATTTACATACCACAGAGCACATGTGTAGATCAGAGAATACCTGATCTCGGGGTCTGTTCTTTCCTTCCACTCTGCGGGTTCTGGGGAATCAATGTCAAGTCATTAGCTCTGTTTGCAGGCGTTTTCACAATACGCCATCTCATAGGACCTCTGCTCAGATTTCAGCCAATGAAAGACAAGAATCGATTGTCTTAAACACATTTCTAGAGACTCGGAACCTGTTGTGGTATTGAACCTTTTTAATCCACATGGCCAGTTTTCTATTGCTGCTTCTTAGGATTACATGCCTAGGAAATCCAAACGAAAATGTAAGAGTGCGTTTCTTTAAATAGATTTAATGGTTAAGCCATAATTTGTTCAAAAGTTATATGCACATGTTATTTTTTGTTTATGATGGAAACTATTTAAATGTAGCCATATCTAGTGCTGGAAAAATGTGAAAGAATTTCCCGGTGTCATCACCATTCCTGTAACTCTCTTTCTATATGAGTTAGTTTTTTTTTTTTTTTTTTTGTCTCCACCCCCATCGAGTTAGGTATATCTTTTAGTATAGAATAAAATTTATTTAGGAGCATGGGAAGGGGCGTTGAGAAGGGAGTAGAGGCAAGAAAGAGAAGGGACAGTGAAGGATGGGGGAGGGGGGCCTGCCAGGAACATATGGAGTGGGGGAGAGGAAGTGGAGGAGGGAGAAAGGGCTCGGAGAGAAGAGAGTCAGAGAGATGGGGAAGGGACAGAGCAAGTTAGATTTTTAAACTCCAAATTATTCTTATTTTATCTTGATAATTAGCCTGGGCTTGTTTTGAACTCAAAATTCTCGTTCCTCTAGATCACTGGATTCCAGACATATGCCACTTCCCTCAGAATTTCTAAATTATTTTATTTTACTTTTACTTGATTATTTTAAAAAGTCTGGATTTATGTGTGTGGGTGTTTTGGCTCCACTTATGTCTATGTAGCATATGTGTGCAATGTCTGCAGAGGCCAGAAGTAGGCGTTGGATTCCCTGGAATTGAAGTTATAGATAGTAACTGTAACAGGAGTTATAGCTAGCTGCCTCATGGATGCTGGGAATCAGACCTGGGGTCCTCTAGAAGAACAGTCAGTACTTTTTTAACTGTTATACCATCTCTCTAGGTCAGTGCAGAAGGATTTTAATGGGACCTGCTTTGGATCCTCTCTAGCAAAAATGTTTTTCATAGAATAGTTTTGAGGCATATTTGAGGTAGTTTTAAATCTAATATACCATACCTACGAAATACTTAATAATTTGGTACTTAGTATAAAGAATATGCAAGTAAAAATAGTACCATAATTTTTTACAGACATTTTAGTCAAAAATCTTAAGTGTTTTTTTCCTCAGAGGTACTGTATAGTCTTAAGCAGCATTTGAAATATTCGTGGGTTAAAGGCACTGAATTAGTTCATTAGTCATAAGAAGCTGTTTGTTTAGTATTGTCTATAATTCCTTCTTTATTTCCCAACTCTCTCAAGACTGTCTTGATGAAATACCTATCACTATTAATTTTTGGTGCTGAATATTGTTGTATAGTGCCATCATCCGCACTGCCTTTCTAGAGTGATATTGGAACCTCTTAGTTCATTTTGATGATGGCCTTTGTAAACATAGCTAAGTGCTGTTTTACTTAAATTTAAAATTCAAATGCTGAAAGTACTTCAGAGTTGTCACCTCAAAGATGGGAGGGAACTGTGTCTTCTTTCTGTTCAAAAGGTCAGTGCATGGCACTTGGTAAACAACGACCCCTTGGACCTACTTCCATGTGTCTCTCTCCTTTTTGAGTGTGGTGTTCATGGTGGCATTGAGCAGTCTATGTTACCCCTGACCTAAAAATGAAGTAAACTAAAAGAAAAAGAAGCTATAAATGCTGCAGAATATGTTTATCTTTAAAAATTTGCTTTTTGATTGGCATGCCCCCCTGATTATTTCTGTTTAATCCTTGTTGTCGTCAGTGTTTGATAGTAAGGTTTACTGTTCTTCTAGGGAGCTTTGTTTTCTTTTCCATATTAAAACAAATCTCTTTTGCTTATGAAATATTATGGACATTTGCAACTCACTTGAGTTACTCAGGAAAGCAAAACAGCTAAGTAAGTTACTGTGAAAATTTGGCTCGTTTAAATCCTGGTATAGTAGGAAAAGGGGTAGCCTAACTGCCTTAAATGGTAATACACAACAAAGCCTAGTTTGTCCCATTTCTGCCCCCTGTTATACATTATATGTTACCTGAATTACCAGTTCTTTATCACAAAGAAAACAGCAACAAACAATAGCTGTTACATTTTTTTTTCTTCCAGGCCACTCTTCTATAATTGAATTCCTTATTTGCTGTCAGAATACATGTTGACTCAGCTGTAGCTGTAAAAGAACCATATTTTCTTGAACCTGCCAATTAGAAAAAGAAAATATGTTGTTATGCATCTCGAATTAATTGTTAGGTAAAATGAAGCACTTAGATGCCTTAATAACCTACTCAGAAGCATACAGAATGTGTGTGGTTGCGTCCTAGCTGTCTCCTTCCCATGCATGAGTATTGAACTAGGCCTTTCCTTCATGTCTAGATTGTCCTTAGATATCAGTTCTTTGTACTTTTGGTTTTCTACCTTTATACACATATACACGTATAGGCACCACTAACTTTGTTTGTTTGTTTGAGACAAAGATCCTCTGTGTAGCTCTAGCTGCCTTGGAACTCACTATGTACAGACAAGGCTGATGTCAGTCTATCAGAGGTCTGCCTTCCAAGTGCTGAGATTAAAGGAGTGAGCCACTTTGCTTACCTTTCAGAGTATTGTTGTTAAGTGACTACACAGTGTTGTCAAACAAGTCACTTCAAGGTTCAGCCTGCATTGGGATAGTACAGACCCAGGATGTGATTTTTCTTTGTCAGCAGTGTCCTGAATATTTTGGACTTACTTTTTGTTGAGTGCTTTGGTAAGGTTGAATTATAATGCAACTAAAGTTCATTTCCATAGTTTTGACTTTTGGTTACATTAGTATTTTATTTTATTTTATTGATTTTTTGCAAAACATCAGTTATCTGGGCCATGGCCATTGGAAAATACATATTTCCAATGGTCTTAGGAACTTTGATACCACTTAGTAGCAAAATTACAGTTATGGAGTAGCAACAAAAATCATTTTATGGTTGGGGGTCACTACAATCCAAGGAAGAGTTGCAGCATTAAGGAGGTTGAGAAGGACTTGGATTGAAAATACATTAGAACTAAATGACCAGGATGGTTACAGTTTCATTAAGTTTATTTATTAATAGGAGTTTTAGGAAGCTTTGGTTTATAAGGAGAAAAAAATTGGCACTTAAAATTGATAACTTAGGGTTAGAGATGTAGATCAGCTGACAGAATGCTTGCCTAGTGAATCAAGCCCCCGGCTTGACTTTCAGTGGTGGCACACATTTGTAATCCAAGACTAAGTTCAAGGTCAACCTGGACTAGATTTGGAAACCAGCCAGGACTACATGAGATACCCTTCCCGCCCCCCTGTGTTTGTGTGTGTGTCTCTGTCTCTCTCTCCTCCCTTCCCTTCTCCCTCCCCCCTCTCTTTCTCAAACAAATACACACACGCGCACACACACATGCAGGAATAACACCCTTCCCTGGATTTATACTTGAAATTTATGGAATTTTAAATTTAGAGGTTAAAAATATACATGGAAATTTGAAATACTTATATTTAGTGATAAGTTATTTGAAATATACATGTCTGTAAAAGGCAAACAACTAAGTAATATATAACTTTTTTCAGATTATAAACTAAGGCAGTGATCAACTTTCTAACATATTATTGTTTTAAATTTTAGTTTCAGTCTGATGGAAGCAAACAGGAAGATAAAGAGAAAACGGTAAGAGACTGAAAAAAATTAAATAATGGGTGTGTTTGTCAGGATATAGCATGCCAAATATTTTACTGTGAACAAGACTTAGCTACCCTTAGAAATAGTTATTTTATACTTTACATGCTCAGTACAGCATTTGGCAACTCATTGAACATTTTCTTTGAAGATTAATATCCTCTTTTTGAAAATTCCATGTGTAAAAAGGTTAAGCCTCTCATTGCCTAGTTACCTTCTCTGCTTCTTTTACTTCATTTGCTATCTTAGGTAAAGAAAAGGCAATGATAGGGTGAGGAGTGTGTGTGTGTGTGTGTGTGTGTGTGTGTATGATTTAAAAATGATAATTCTTTTAAGGCATCTCTATTTTGGGTGTATTGAAATAAACCTAATGAAATAATTTTTTTGTTTTCTTTTTAGGAAGTTATCCTTAGCTGTTTGCTTAGCATTACTGACCAGGTATTACTTCCATCTCTTTCTTTGATGGACTGCAATGCTTGCATGTCTGAGGAGCTGTGGGGAATGTTTAAGACATTTCCCTATCAGCATAGGTAAATACTTATTCAGATTGTTCACTCCAATTAATTCTAGTATATTAACTTCTAAGCATTTAATATTTTCTAAATTTTCATCTCATTTTCTTAAAGATATCGACTATATGGTCAGTGGAAGAATGAAACTTATAATGGTCACCCACTTTTAGTAAAAGTTAAAGCTCAAACAATAGACAGAGCCAAGTATATCATGAAGTAAGTTTAATTTTTTTCATACTTACCTCAAATATGTCTGGATATAATTTACTGTCTTTCAGCTATTTTGTTTAGACTGCCAGTTTTGAGAAAGATTATAAATACTTAGAGGTATAGTTGATTACATATTGCAGTTAGAATGAGTTTTTTATGTTTTATTTTTATAATTTTTAGGTTTATATAAGTGTATGGGGGATAGGAGTAGGTGTGTGCACGCTATAGTATGCGCATGGAGGTCAGAGTGGTGGGGATGGGCTCTCTCTACTTCATGTTTGTCCCAGGAATCAAACTCTGCTCACAAGATTGATAGTCATGCCGCTTTCTTATAAAGTTATTTGAAGCTTATGAAAATTGTATATTTCATGCAATTATTAGTCTAGATACTAAAAACTCTTCTATTTGTTTTCAACAAGGATTTTGTCAGTTGTCCAACATTTTATAAATCCATTTACAGTTATTCTAATTAAAGTTACATTTTCTTTGGTTTCACTAAGTATAATAGTTTGAAGTGATACTGTGTTTGCCCAGTGACATTGTCTTTGGACATTGGCTATTGGGAAAACAGGCATGAACATGGTCATAGTTTGGCTTATAATGAGGTGTGACAATAGACAGAATGAAATATCTAATTAAGTTAATAGGGGAAGAAATTATTGCTGGAGAGGCTATTCAGTTTGATGAACCCAAGAAAGTTTTAGCTTCAGAAGCCTATAGATACAGTATCGTTTTTTTTTTTTTTTTTTTTTTTTTAAAGCACACTGGACGATCATAGTTAGCACTTGGCAGACTTCTTATTTATTTACTTAGATTTATTTATTAATTTTATGTTATGTGAGTAAACTGTTGCTCTCTTCAGACACACCAGAAGAGGGTATCAGATCCCATTACAGATGGTTGTGAGCCACCATGTGGTTGCTGGGATTTGAACTCAGAATCTCTGGAAGAGCAGTCAGTGCTTTTAACTGCTGAACCATCTCTCCAGCCCTGAATTTACAGCCATCCCTCTGACTTGTGGAAGTCAGATCAGGTTTTGTCTATATATCTGCATATACATATGATCAGGTCATTCATATATGCACACATACACTATTTGTGCTAGGCGCTGAGTTGAATGCTTTTTAAAAATAATACTTAATACTAATTTTCTTGATTCTCTTTACTCTGTAAGCACAACCTTAATTCTTTTATCTGGAATAGTATAGTAACTTGAATTATTTTCTTATTTCAAAATCTCCCCACCTTTTGTTTTTTGTTTTGGCTTTATGGCATGGTGCTGTGAGAGATACTCCTTGATCTTTCCTACTGTATAGCCTACCTCATTTCCTTCCTAATGATGACACTTTAAGCTCTACTGAACTTACTTGTTTCCTGAAATACACCATGCTCTCCTTAGCCTTACTTCCTTTGTATGTGTTTTTTGCTTCCTTTATTTGTACAAATTTTCCCTTATCTTGCCTTTCCTTCTCCATCTGGTGATTCATCTTAGAAAGTGTGCATGAGTGCCAGCTCTCCGAAGCCTCCACAGGACATACTGACAAACAAAGTTGATTTGTGCCACCAGTACACTTTAGGCAAATTATGCTAGCATTCCACTTGTGCACATTACTATGATAGTGTTCCTTTTTGTAAGTATATAAAATCAGCAGATGAATGAATATACTGATTCTACATATAAATGTCATTATATAGCAGTTCTTTCTATTCCCAGCTTAGTTCAGGTACCACGGTGTTCTCCAGTTTTGTCCATGTTGTGAATGACAGAATTTCCTTTTTTGTTTGTTTGTTTTTATTTTTATTTTTTATTTTTATTTTTTTGGTTTTTCGACACAGGGTTTCTCTGTGTATCCCTGGTTGTCCTGGAACTCACTCTGTAGACCAGGCTGGCCTCAAACTCAGAAATCCGCCTGCCTCTGCCTCCCAAGTACTGGGATTAAAGGCATGCACCACTAACACCCAGCTCTTGTTTTATTTTTTATTGTCCGGTTTTTCAAGACAGGGTTTCTCTGTGTAGCCCTGGCTGTCCTGGAACTCACTCTGTAGACCAGGCTGGCCTCAAACTCAGAAATCCGCCTGCCTCTGCCTCCCAAGTACTGGGATTAAAGGCATGCACCACTAACACCCAGCTCTTGTTTTATTTTTTATTGTCCGGTTTTTCAAGACAGGGTTTCTCTGTGTAGCCCTGGCTGTCCTGGAACTCACTCTGTAGACCAGGTTGGCCTAATTTGCTTTTTTTAAAGTGAAAAAGGACACTAGTAGGAGAATTATTGGGGAAAAGAGGGATTTGAAGGAAAGGAGAAATGTTGATCAAAGGATGCAAGATTTTACTTAGATTTAAGAAATAAATTTTACTTACATATTATACTTTGTGGTGACCATAGTCAACAATAATAATGCCTATTGCAAAATTTCCTGAAGACTACCTTTTAAAGATTCATATTACAATAAAAAGTAAGTATTGAGATGAAAAAGTCATAATTTGCTTGACAGATTTATTCTATAATGCCTATATAGATTAAAAACATCACATTGTGCTCTTATAAAGTATACACGTTTTTAAAAAGGTGTATGTCCCGTTCTTCACACACTCAGTTCTCTCCCAGAGAAGAAAAGTAAAGTAACCAGTATTTACATTCTTATTTATCCTCCCAAGGGTGTATATAAGGCAATGTAGATATATTATTTATACTTTTTAAAAAAAAGATTTATTTATTATTATACATAAATTCACTGTAGCTGTCTTCAGATGCACCAGAAGAGGGCGTCAGATCTCATTACAGATGGTTGTGAGCCACCATGTGGTTTCTGGGAATTGAACTCAGGACCTTTGGAAGAGCAGTCAGTGCTCTTAACCTCTGAGCCATCTCTCCAGCCCTATTTATACTTTGAATGTTATTGATTAAATATAAGTGCTGTTCTGAAACTTGATACCTTTTTAGAAAGCAAATTTGTCAGGAATGGTAAGGTACTTCTGTAGTCCTTGTACTTGGGAAGCTGAGGCAGGCGGTGATGACTCTGGCCCTGTCTTTACTACCTGAGACGAGACTGGGTCAGAAAAAGCAACAGACAGACAAACAGACAAGGTAAAAACAGAAATTCTAAAAATACGGTTTTAAATTTGTGTCTTTAGTTAGGCCAGGCTTGAGAGCAAGAACTGCTCTTCATTTTTATGTTCTTAATGCCTAGTGTTTTGTCATAGTAAGCATTAATATGAATGAATGCGTACATGAATGCATATTTTTATTTAGTGTAGAATAATATGTGTAGAATTTTTTTTAATATACTTGGGTTTTTGTTACATTTTAGCTGTAGCTCAGCTGTTGCACCAAACTTCATGAATTTACTACAACTTTTTACATTGACAGTGGAATATTTTAGGATATTATTTGTATAATTTTATAATTTTTCAAGTCATTCATTCTTCAAATGCTCACTGATTGTGTTTTATATGTCTGACATTCTGGTAGCTTGAAGGTAGGACACTGTCTGGAGAATATTTGTTTAATTTTGCTTATTCTCGCTTCAGGGTAGTGAAGAGAAATGGAATAGAATAAAACGTGTACAGTTTTGTGTGACTGAGGCGAGTAGGAGAGCCACCTGGTGCACGCTTCGAAATAGGGAAGGGTGGTGCTAAGTTGAAGGCCGAGGTGGCTATGGTTTCCGATGTAAAACCAATGGTCTCTTTTCTCCATCAGCAGGGAACAGGAGAAACTGAGCTCTAGGAAACCAGAAGGGGAAGCAGCTGATGATTACACCATTTTAATTCTCACAAGACGCTTCGGAACATAGTTATATTATTACTTTACAAATGGTTGCAGTCCTTGAATTACAAATGGAACTTCATTATTTATTTCTAATGTTTAGTGCTGTTAGATGTATATTCCTTTTAGAAATGTTCTTTCCTTTGTTCACTTGCTGCTGTTTAGAGTCTCTGTTATGTAACCATCCCCAAAACACTTACGTTAATCTTTAGCAGTTCACTGTTACAGAGTTTTAGAATCTTAGAAAACATATGCTGATCACAGAAGAAATAAAAAAAATGAAAGAAATGTAATTTATTGATTTTAAAAATTGTGTATCTTGAATAAGAAAATGAGAGAACTAATTTCTGAACTGATAAATGAAACCTTGTAAATCTAAAATACGTATGAATCTTTTTAAAAAGTTTTCATGTATTTATACAGTAAAATAAGTTTTACTCTTAGTAGATAACTAGCATTTAAACTCTGAAATTCCCTAAGAGAGTCCACCTTTTGCTACAGAGTGGATGAAAATGCAGTTGTTTGCATGGATCCATTTGATGTATTTGAGTTTTCCACATAGTACAGCAAAGCTTATCAGCATCCTGAGTAATTGTACTTAATACTGAGCCTTGGCATTTCTCTCCCTTTGTAGGCGTCTAACCAAGGAAAATGTGAAGCCTTCAGGAAGACAAATTGGCAAGCTGAGCCACAGCAATCCAACAATTTTGTTTGATTATGTATGTTTTGAAGTTAATATTATTTTAAGAGATTTCCCTTTTGATTGTCTTTATATCAGTACAGGTGGAAATGAAGTAAAATTTAAAATGTTAGAAAACAGCAGATGAAATACCACTTTATAGTAAAAACAAAACTTTTCATATACAGTATTTCACAAATTGATCTGTTTTCTAGTAATGTACAACAGAACTATTGTTAAACATTTGAATACCATTTCACTTTGATTCCCTTTTAGCAGTGTTACCTTCTTTTTAACATTATCATTGTTGAAATTTTCATACAGTATATTTTGATCATATTTCCCCTCCCACAAGTCTTCCCATATCCTATCTACTTTCCTAGTTACCAAACCCCATGTTTTCTCTTTCACTTGGAAAAGCAAACAAACAACAAAGACAGAAATTAGGTACCCAGGGGCTGGGGTGGGGGAAAGCACAGAGTCCATTTTAGAAAGACTCTAAATAACATTTAAAACAGGACTAGCCATTACTATTACAAAATACAAGTTTAGACCTCTTGGAATCGTTTCCTAGGTAGAAAATGTAGCCTTGGGAAAATACTCTATATAGCAATGATAATGTAATTTTTTTTTTGTAAAATGTTTTATATAGATGCAAACCAGAGAAACTTTGTTTTCAAGACAGGGTTTCTCTGTATATCCCTGGTTGATCTTGAACTCGCTCTATAGACCAGGCTGGCCTCAAACTCACAGAAATTCTCCTGCTTCTGCTTCCCAAGTGCTGGAGCTGAAGTCTGCCTGGCTGGAACCACTTTAATTTTATTATTTCTAATTTTAGAGAAGTATGAACCTTACTTAGCATAGAAGTTTTTTTATTTATTTAATGCAACTTACTCTTTCTTGATCTTCCAGATCTTGTCACAAATCCAGAAATACGATAACTTAATAACACCTGTAGTAGATTCATTGAAATACCTCACTTCGTTGAATTATGATGTCTTGGCCTGTATCCTTTCATGTGGAGCAAAATATAGATTTCATGTGTCCCTTTATTTAATTGCTGAATGATTAATTTTTCTCTGACTTTCTTTAGTAATGATCTAAAGTTGGTCTAATTGGCTGATCTGTTGTCAGCCCAAAGTATTGAAAAGGAAATTGTGTATGTGTGCATGTGTATGCATGCACATATGTTAGTGCTTTGTGTTGTATAAAGGGAGAGACACTCACTTTATCAAGCATGTTGATACAGGTGGAATGTTACTTGTTAGGAGATGGGAAAGAGGGTTGATAAATAATGAGTATATGGTAGCTATTTTCATTCCTCTCTGAAGATGTGGGGGTTTAAGGGTCTTTATTACTGATGTTCTGGTATTTTTTTTCTTAATGTATGAAAGATTGTATCATTGAAGCTTTAGCTAATCCAGAAAAGGAAAGAATGAAACATGATGACACAACCATCTCAAGCTGGCTTCAGAGTAAGTACTTTCACTTTTCTCAGGATGGTAGTACTAGTAGAGACTAAGGAGGTGGCAACTGCCAGGCTTTCTTTACCTGCCTATGCTTTCAGGCTTGTAAGTGCTTATTTCTCAAGAGCTCTTGACAGTATCTAGCCACTAAGCTTGTTCTGCAAAGTGTCAGAGACCTTGGGTCTGTATGGAGATTTTATTAAGTACTTACTAATTTTCTTTACTGAAGAGACTATTTTATTTTACTATGATAGAATTTGAGGAAGTTGTCTCTGGCCATACCACCCTGGACTTGTTGAGTATCATCTGATCTGGGAAGTTTAGTGCAATTGGTCTGGGTTAGTATGTAAATAGGAGAATTTGGGGAAACATTTGGAAGCTGACATTCACTTTCTTTCTAACTTACTGTTATTTAGAAATTACACTCTTTCCTTGTCTAATGTATATGAATCTGAATTTCCCACTGTACTTAAGGTCCTTAAGTCAGAACTTAAAGTTTGGTCTAATTATTTACATAATTAGCAAATAACTTAAGTATTATAGATGATTAGATAATCTTCCTCTAGTCTTCACTTCCTTTCCAGGAAATAATAGGGACTATTGGTTAAAATTGGTCTTCTAAGGTTGGCAAGAGGGCTCAATATTTAAAAGCGTTGACTGGTCTTCTAGAGGACTCTGGTTTTAGTCCCAGAACTTATGTGGTCACTCAACCCTTTTTAACCCCAGTTCTGGGGAATCTGACACCCTTTTCTGATCTTGGTGGGCACTAGGCATATACAAGCTACATAAATGTTCATATAGGCAAGACACCCATACATACTACAAAAAAGCATTCTGCTTCTAGCAAAATTACCTGTTTCTTTTGCTTTGTACAACTGTAGTATGTTCCTAGATATAAATAATAATTTATGACTCAAAACTTTTTAGGGGTGGGCATTTAGTTGTTTGAGTTTACTTGGTATTCTGTGTGGTTGAGTCCTAATTGGTCAGGGTGCATAGTTTGAATCACTGCTTTAGTTTATATTGTGCCTTGGAGCAAGTCATGCGACCCTTTTTTCCCCCAATTTACCTCATCAGTAGGTTTATACTAACCTAAGTCAGTTATTGATATAATTAATCAATGTAATGTGCTTGCTTATGTATGCTTAATAAGTATTACCTATTACTGTGGTAAAAGTCCATTCAATTGTACAGTCAAATGTACAGGGCTGGAGAGACGGCTCTGGTTAAGAGCACTGGCTGCTCTTCAAGAAGACCCAGTTTCCCAGCACTCACATGGCAGCTCATGGTCATGTGCAGCACCTGTTCAGGGGATCTAATACCCTTTTCTAGCTCTTCCTTAGGCACTTGGTAATGAACATGGTACACATATGTCCATGTAGGCAAAAATGTATACACATGAAATAAAAATAAAAATGTTTTAAGAAATTATTCATACCTCATTTTGCTTTAGAAATTGAATTTAATGAAATTATACTTACTATATTTTTGTCTGATAAACTATTTTTGTTTTTGATTTCATGTAGGTCTGGCTAGTTTCTGTGGTGCAGTATTCCGTAAATACCCGATTGATCTTGCTGGTCTTCTTCAGTATGTAGCCAATCAATTAAAGGCAGGCAAAAGGTAAATTATATGGAAATGAACTTCAATAACTCAAGCACTTCTGGTGGTTTTGAAATGTTGAGATTACTGTTATTTTGAAAGACACATAGATTCAACTTAAAGACTCACACACACGGGGGGGGGGGAGGGAGAGAGAGAGAGAGAGAGAGAGAGAGAGAGAGAGAGAGAGAGAGAGAGAGAGAGAGAGAGAGAGAGAGAGAGAGCCATGTGCCATCCTGGAACTCACAATGAGATCCAGGCTGGCCTTGAACTCAAGGAGACCCACCTGCCTGCCTCTGTCTCCTGAGTGCCACCATGCCCATATACAGGAAAAATACTTTTTGAATATGAATTTGATATGTAAGATTTATGTACATCTTTGTAAATGCTGAAGTTTATTCTGGGCCAGTGGCAGTGCTTAGGTTTTGGATAAATAGATTTGTTAAACATTAGTACTAGTAGATTGATTATAATCAAATATTTTAGGTGTGCTGTGAGGTAGATCATCAAGGCTTAAGGGTGTGTGGGGCAACAGATTTTTCAGCAAGAAACGAAGAGGATGCCTGCCTGCCTGCCTGCCTGCCTGCCTGCCTGCCTGCCTGCCTGCCTGCCTCCCTCCCTCCCTCCCTCCCTCCCTCCCTCCCTCCCTCCCTCCCTCCCTCCCTCCTTGTCTGTGTGTTTGTCTGTGTTTGTGTGAGATACAGGTGCGGGAAGGAGGGTGTGGAGGGAGTGATGAGAGAGAAAGCAAAAGAGACACAGAGACAGACAGACAACGTTCTGTGACCTGCCTCCTTCAGCTAGACTTCACCTAAAGTTTCAAGAACCTTCCAAAATAGTGCCATCAGATTGGGATCAAGTCCTTAACTCATGAACTCTTAGAGAACATTTCTTACTAACAATCAAAACAGGAGAGAGGTAGAGGTGGGGTGTGTGGAGGAAGTGAAGGGAAGTACAAATGAAAACTGAGGAAAAATACATGAAGCTTGGGTAAGGGAGAAGGAAGATGTTTTCAATAATTTTTATTTTTGTATCTTATTCCAAGCTTCAAATTAATCCAGGTAAAAATAAATCAAAGAGAAACATGAAATATTTTTATTGTAGGTCTAGAATTTATGTAACATTTATTTTGAAAATAAGATAAAAAAAAACAAGCCCTGCTGTTGTCTCTCATTCCTTCGTCTAAGTAAAGATTCTCAGGAGACTACTTATTATGTATTATTATTTTCATACTTAAAGTTTTAACTTCAAATACTTTTCTTTTGATTTTATAGTTTAATTTTTGTATTTCTTTAAAATCTTGTATTAGTTTTGACCTACTAATATTGAAAGAAGTGGTACAAAAAATGGCAGGAATTGAAATTACAGAGGAGATGACGATGGAGCAGTTAGAAGCCATGACTGGTGGGGAGCAGCTAAAGGCTGAGGTAAGTAAGGACTTATTATTTGTGGCTTTGTCTTTCAAGATGTCAATTACTCCTGCTTAGCCACAATTCAAAATTAAAGAGAAACATATCCATAAGTAGATGAATTATAATATTTTACTTTGAGACTCATTTTATATAGAATGATAAAAATTTTTGCCCTTCTTGCTCACTTTTGGCACATAAGTTATCTTTTTGGCCATCGTATCCACAGTGTATAAGCTACTCTTAAGTCGTAGAATAGCCATCTTTGTTTCCATATTGGCTATGTGGAGAGTAGTCCTGGTTCTCAGTTGGCTATATTGCAAAATGTTTATATCAAAGTAACCTTTGCTCAAATTTCCCAATTCTTCATCACTCTGCCTGTGTTGTTTCATATCATTAAGAATGTCAATGCAGTGCAGTAATATATTTGGGGAGTGACCATATTTATGTAACTTTTATTGTATCGTTGAGATTGTTGTATTAATTGCTGTTGCTAATTTTTTTCTCTTTACTTTTTTAATTGGTTATTTTATTTATTTACGTTTCAAATGTTATCCGCCTCCCCAGTTTGCCCTCCACAAGCCTCCCACCCCACTCCCCGTGCCGCTGCTTTTATGAGTGTTCCCCGACTTTCCTACCCATTCCTGCCTCCCCGCCCTAGCATTCTCCTACGCTGGGGCATTGAGCCTCCCCTCCCATTGAGCCTGACAAGGCCATCCTCTGCTACATATGTGGCTGGAGCCATGGGTCCCTCCATGTGTACTCTTTGGTTGGTGGTTTAGTCCCCGAGAGCTCTGGGGGTGAGGTCTAGTTGGTTGCTAATTTCTTACTGTGCTTAATTAAGCTTTGTCATGGATCTACAAAATATCGTTTGTGTAGAGTTTCGTTCCGTCTACAGTTTTCATTTATCCACTGTGAGTTGTAGAACATAACTGCCACAGATAAGTGTGTGATGATAGTATAGAACCTAAACAGTATCTAATTACCCAAAGCTAAATGTCAAAGTCATACATGTTCTCCTCTTAAAACCACTGCTACCTTCTTTTGTAAGAGCTGTGAAACACTAGTAATTGGAACTTGAAAACACGCAAAAGTATAAAAGACAATAACTTATTTGTACTGAAAAGATTTTCCTTGATATTTCCACTGGAATAAATCTCTATCACAGTCTACTAAATCTTTTCACTGAATAAAAAAATAATCCTTTGTGAGATTTTACCAAGTAGAAAATGGAAACAATGAGTTGCACAATTGAGCTACCATTAGCCAGATTATAGTAAACAGTAGTATCATTAAAACTAATTTGTTAAGGAGAATGTTTATAGGTTATAGAAGTGCTTTATTTTATTTGGTGTTGCTTTATATTAAGCCAGGCATGTCTTCTTCTTATTCTGTTTTTTAAAGACAGAGTCCTTTCTACTCATTTCAAGCTGGACTCAAACATGTGTAGTTGAGGATGGTCCTGAACATGCAATCACCTTGACTCTCTTGCCCATGTGAATGGATGATAACTTCTAGCTCCGAAATATTTTAAAGATTATGCCTCAATTTTCTTGTGTGTCTTTTCCCAGTAAGACAGCATGGAATACATTGCATATAGCAATAATTTTTGTCTTCTTTTATGCAGGGTGGTTATTTCGGCCAGATCAGAAACACTAAAAAATCTTCTCAGAGATTAAAGGATGCACTACTGGACCATGATCTTGCTCTTCCTCTCTGTTTGCTTATGGCACAACAGAGAAATGGGGTAATTTTTCAGGAGGGTGGAGAGAAACACTTGAAACTTGTGGGGAAACTCTATGACCAGGTAAGTGAAAGAAGCTTGGGTGTTGAGGAAAACTTTTTTTTAAATCTCAATAAAATAGAAATTGTGATGTCATTTGAAACATACCATTTGTACACATAATGTGAATGTCTGGCACCTCTAATGTCAAATAGGCTTTCCTTAAATAGAGCCCCTATTTCTGTGCATACTATTCTATTTACAAGATGGGTGTAGGGGATGTTATATATAAGGTCTTCAGTTAATGAGACATTCCATCATGAAAGGCCATCATCAGATTGTTTGCCTTCTTTTTGATCTTTGGAAATTTGTAATTTTCATTGCACCACAGTAGATACTATATCTTATTTCTTAGTAATAATATTGCTAATACGCAAACCCATTTTGTTGGCTAGTAATGTTTTTGTGGTTAATATTTTTTATCCTTTAAACAATGACAGTCACTGACTTCTCATTGCATGCATACACACACACACACACACACACACACACACACACACACACACACACAGTTTTATAGGATTTTAGGCGAGTGTTCTGAGAGGCTCTTGTTGAACTGTCCTTGACTAGCAACTCAAAAGGTGGCTTTTCAACCTAGTGTTAAGTTTCTGTTTCATAGTCTATGGCTTTTAGGAGACTCTTATCAACTCAGAGGGGAAATTTTCATTTAC
The DNA here is from genome assembly GCF_000001635.26 of Mus musculus. NCBI lineage: Eukaryota > Metazoa > Chordata > Mammalia > Rodentia > Muridae > Mus > Mus musculus. Next base: position 41,832,661 of record NC_000086.7, on the reverse strand, counting down.
ACTATGTTTTAAGCACTGACATGTATTAAGAGCATCTTTATGTAAATAATTGATAGTGTGATTCCTTGACTCTTTTGACATCTTCACTGTTATTTGACCCTCCTCCCCTCTTCTGTATTTCCCTTCCTCCCCACTCCTGTAATAAAGATTACCTTGTTTTCTCCATTGTTCCCTTCAAGTCAGCTGTCTCCTGTTATTTCCCTTTCCATTGCCTCCCTCACCATAGTGTTCCCTTTGCACTTTTCTGGTTTCTATAGTTACTACAGTTTTTATACTCACAGCTGAAGATGTAGTAGTAGGTTATAGATATGTATCACTGTTCTTAGAGCTCACATGTTCTCTCTCTTCTTTTGGAGTCCATAAAGAAAAATATATTTGACCGATTACAACTATGTGAATATATAATATTTGTTTTAATTTAGAATTTTTATTTGATACGTAGTAATTGTGTATGTTTATAGGGTACATTGTCATAATTCAGTGCATGTATATAATGTGTAAATTATAAAATTGATAATTTCTATCTTCATCTTTTGAAACATTTATTATTCCTGTTGACACAAATTGCTTTAAGCCATAGGCAGTCTATGTTGGCTGTCTATCACTTGAGCTTATGTCTCCTATAGAAATGCACTGTGTTACCCCAGCTCCTGCATCTCTCTGCCCTTTCCAGCGACGCTCGTCGCCTCTCAGAGCTACTCTTCTTTTTACTTTTGTGATGGCAACATTTTTTTAGACTTTATGTACAAGTGGGAATATGTGAAAATTATCTTTCTACCCTTGTTTATTTCACTGAACATAGTGTTCTTCATTTCTGTCCCTGCCTAAACTATTGAAATTTGGATTCTTTTTTTTTTTTTCATTTTTTATTAGGTATTTAGCTCATTTACATTTCCAATGCTATACCAAAAGTCCCCCATACCCACACACCCCCAATCCCCTACACAATATGTACTCACTGATAAGTGGATATTAGCCCAAAACCTAGGATACACAAGATATAAGATACAATTTCCTAAACACATGAAACTCAAGAAAAATGAAGACTGAAGTGTGGACACTATGCCCCTCCTTAGAAGTGGGAACAAAACACCCTTGGAAGGAGTTACAGAGACAAAGTTTGGAGCTGAGATGAAAGGATGGACCATGTAGAGACTTCCATATCCAGGGATCCACCCCATATTCAGCATCCAAACGCTGACACCATTGCATACACTAGCAAGATTTTATCGAAAGGACCCAGATGTAGCTGTCTCTTGTGAGACTATGCCGGGGCCTAGCAAACACAGAAGTGGATGCTCACAGTCAGCTAATGGATGGATCACAGGGCTCCCAATGGAGGAGCTAGAGAAAGTAGCCAAGGAGCTAAAGGGATCTGCAACCCTATAGGCGGAACAACATTATGAACTAACCAGTACCCCGGAGCTCTTGACTCTAGCTGCATATGTATCAAAAGATGGCCTAGTCGGCCATCACTGGAAAGAGAGGCCCATTGGACACGCAAACTTTATATGCCCCAGTACAGGGGAACGCCAGGGCCAAAAAGGGGGAGTGGGTGGGTAGGAGATTGGGGGTGGGTGGGTATGGGGGACTTTTGGTATAGCATTGGAAATGTAAATGAGCTAAATACCTAATAAAAAATGGAAAAAAATATAGCATTGGAAATTTGGATTCTTAATTGTCAATTAAAATTCTGTTAAAATAACATATATCTTAATCATTTGAGAAAGGTTTATGTTGGTTTTGGAAAATGTTAACATCTGTTTTTTGTGTTTGTTTGTTTTTTGTCTTATTTTTTCTTTAGTGTCATGACACCCTAGTACAGTTTGGTGGATTTTTAGCATCAAATCTAAGTACAGAAGATTATATAAAACGAGTGCCTTCAATTGATGTGCTCTGTAATGAGTTTCATACACCACACGATGCAGCATTTTTTCTGTCTAGGCCAATGTATGCACACCATATTTCGGTAAGTATGAATGTCTTCATTGGTGTTCAAGAGTAATTCTGAATGATTTACACAAATATTTGATTTTTTAAATACACGCTAATTTGATAAATACAGATTACTCTAATTTTCTATTACTATTCTTGTCTCAGCAGTAAACAGTGAAATGTTGTTTTACAGGACAGGTCTTCCTATTACTTTCTCCATAGTCAATTCATAGAGACAGACCCAGCATATCCTCCGGTTTGTTAATTTGGAGTCTAGCCCTTCAGTTCTTCTTTTTCTTTTTTATTCTATAGTTTGTGGCTTCCAGTCCAATTTGTGGAGTGAAATCATTTAATTCTATACTGTGTGTGGTATTTACTCCAGTCATTGGTCCCGTCTCTTAAACTAAGTTTTCCTTTTTATTTCCTATAAAATTTCTGTTATATAGTGTGTAGCAGAAGTATTTAGAAAGACACTAGGGGAGAAATTTGACATTCATTTGATCATGTAATTGAGAATACTGTTAGTGTTTACATATGAACAACTGCTTCAGTCTTACTTGATTTAATGACCACTTCACTGGCGTTATGCAGCAATTCCTTTCCTGAATATTCTAGAGGGTTAATAGGAACAAAAATGGATTTTAAACTCCTTTAATGTCTCCCATTCCAGAGAATTCACTGCTGTATGTAGTTAATGTTTTACATTCTCACCCTAACCACATCAAAAAATCTCATCCATAGAAACATAGGACCTGATTTTTTCAAGAACCTAGGTAGAAGAAATGCTTTATCTAAGGGATTTCATATCATATTTTAGTAATTTGAAACTGGACACCCTAATCAGTAATGAGTCCTAGCAAATGAATACCTGATTGTCTGAAATATTCCTGGTCAAAAAAATGACATATCTTTTGTGGGATGAAAGTGTTTTCTTTTAAGAGATATACAATCTAATCAAAGAAATGGCATTTTCTTCTCAGGGTTTAAGAATAAAGAAATATATCGTGGCATTTATATACTCTAGGCAATAATAAAGTGCTCCCAACCCACTTCCTATAGGGCACATGCCTCTTTGGAAAGGGAATTCCTCAGCAGCCTAGGATGCAATTGAATGGGCATCCACACTGCTCTAACTTTGTCTCTTAGGTGAGGTCTTTAGTGAGCTTTTGATGAATGAGAGAGAATGTATAAGAAAGTGATGAGAGGGCTGGAGGTATGGTTTACACAGAATGCTATTCTCTGGCTTCCACAGGTAGTCATATACATGTGTCACACACACACACACACACACACACACACACACACACACACACACACACACACACACGGTGGGGGGGGCGGGGAGAGAGAGAGACAGAGAGAGAGAGAGAGAGAGAGAGAGAGAGAGAGAGAGAGAGAGAGAGAGAGAGAGAGAAAGAATATGAGAATGAATGAATCATTTTTTAAAGAATGAGAGAGGAAATGGGATAACTGCAGATTCCCCTCAGGAAATTGGCTACTACAGGCCTTCAATGAAACACTGCTCAGATTCTTGGCCTGACAGAAAGCTTTTTGGACATAAATCAGTGGTACTATATTATTCTCTGTTTGTTGGAAGATGTAAACTTAAGGGCTGGAGAGATGGTTCAGAGGTTAAGAGCACTGACTGCTCTTCCAGAAGTCCTGAGTTCAATTCCCAGCAACTGCATGGTGGCTCACAATCATCTTTGATGGGATCTGATGCCCTCTTCTGGTGTGTCTGAAGATAGCTACAGTGTATTCATGTAGAATAAATAAATAAATAAATCTTTTAAAAATTAAAAAAAGATATAAACTTAGGTATTAGTTTAATTTAAGAGAAGGAAAATTAGCATTGTAGATGAAGTATAACCATCTTTTTGATTAAGCTTAGTTTTCTGACTAGATACTAGTAGCAGGCCTACAAACTAGATTCATAGATTCAAGACCAGAGAGTTGGGAAGATTTCGTATTATTGGTGCTATTTAGTTTTCTCATAACTATAAGGTAATTTTCACTTTTAATTATTGATACTCAAATCTTGAAACAGATCTAAAAGGAAGGTTTTCCTTGTTCTAGCTATTCTAGACTTTTCCCATTCAGGAGTCAGCTTGTCATATGCAGGTAATTCCAGCACTGTTTTATCTCATGCCTGGTAGAGCATTAGCAGATGTCATTTCACTCATCTAGATTCATATTAGTTACCTTCAGCAAAATCTATTTTTTAAATTTAAAATCCTTTTCACCCCCATTCTTAGTCTCTGATAGAATTGTTATACTTTCCTGTAGCTAACGTTTTTGTAGCTTTATCAATTCTATAGTTTGAGTAGTTATCAGCCTGCTCTCTAGCATGGCTATCAAAATAAATAAAGAGTTCTACTTCTAGAATAATTGCAAGATTCCTGGATTTTGCTTGACATAACATTGAATGTAGTAGATTGTACACTTTCAGTTGAGTCAGCTTGGATGAAGCCCAGTCAGTCTCAAGGCAGCTGAGACTATTACCAGTGTAGAACTCAGAACCTTTGACTGATGATCATCTTGGTATATACTTAGGATAAACTGAAGTATTTCAATGCTTTTTCTAATACGAAGAAGCAGCTGGTTGCAAGACTTCTCTTAGATTCAACTTAAGGATCATGCCTGTTTTCTTGGCAAGAGGTCTTTCATCATAAAATGGCTGAAAGACATGAGATAGTGTATTAATTTTCTTTGTTGCATTTAGAAATAATTATGTCAGTATCTCTGTACTAATAGATTCATTTTTACCTTATGTAACTGAAAATATAGTCTTCCTCCCAATTCTCTTTCTATTAGGACAAGGCAGTCAGGACAAAGAAACTGTAGCATCACTTCTCACATGGTTTCAATTTAATTTACTTCAGGTACTTATGGAAATTTTCATTTGGCTTGGCAGTAGGCTACAGTAGCTGATTGCTATGTCTGGAATGTTGTCATTTTCAGCATTGAAGTGTTCATTCTGGGACCTCTAAGTCTGTGGCAAAACTGTACATTTAGTTTCTGAGGTAGTCATCTCAGCGCCTTTTTATAACCTTTCTTAGTGGCAGTCCAACTTACTGACTGACACATGCCCTATTGGAGATAGTAGGTCAACTTTTATTGACAAAAACTAGTTAAGAACATAAAATTAAGAATTGGAACAGATTTCAAAGGTAATTTATCTTAAAATAAGTGCTTTTGGTAAGAAACTAGAATTGCCATGATCATTTTGTACAAATATATATGATATGTTTTAACTTTTTATCTACAGTCAAAATACGATGAACTTAAAAAATCAGAAAAGGGAAGTAAACAGCAACATAAAGTCCATAAATACATTACATCATGTGAGATGGTGATGGCTCCTGTCCATGAAGCAGTGGTCTCCTTACATGTTTCCAAAGTCTGGGATGACATCAGTCCTCAGTTCTATGCTACATTTTGGTCATTGACAATGTATGACCTTGCAGTTCCACATACCAGCTATGAAAGAGAAGTCAATAAACTTAAAGTCCAGATGAAAGCGATTGATGACAATCAGGAAATGGTAAGTTTTGATGTAGCGATGCAAGTATAGTTGCGTCATTTATGCAGTATTATCCATATTTTGTAATTATTTTAGTTTAAGATTCTTCCATCTTGTTCCTCTATAATATTTTAAAGTTATTTGATGGTAACATCTCAATGGTTGGGGCAGGATCTTAGGAAATGGTTAGAAATCATGATTAAGGAATAAAAGACATGCATGTCTTTTCTACTGAATACTGCCATTGCAGCGTAATGTTTTTTGTGTGGTTTTTGTTTCAAGAGGAGTAGGAATTCCCAAAGTATTATTATTATCATCATCCACAATATGTATATGTATGTGTATGTGTATGTGTATGTGTATGTGTATGTGTATGTGTATATGTATATGTATATGTATATGTATATGTATGCATAATCCAGCAAACACAGGGAGTAGTATGGGGTTTAAGGAGACTTCCTTTACTCTACTTGATGATGTATTTAAAAAGTCAGGTTGGTAAAAAATTAGGCAGGTATTGAAAGTTGGATAGAATAATAAATATGATATAATTAAAGAACTAATTTAGATACCTTAGCTGTGAAATAACAGGTGTAAAAATGGAACTTTAAAGAGATTATGAGAGTAATATGAAGAGTGATTTTGCTAGGGGGGTGTTATTTAGTCTGAGGTTAGAGACCAGCTAGCTGCGTGTCATTTAGAGTACTTTGTTATGAGATACTGAGAATATAGGCTATGCTAGAGACAGTGGCAGTCCATATGGCTTTTAAACAAGTAGGCTGTAGGAATGAAGGAAAGCTAAAGATAACTTGATTTTTGCCTCAGATGTATACTACCAGGGTTAGGAAGGTAACCTGTTCCGAAGGTGTGTGAGGACTCTGTGATACTGATTTGGATGTGCTGAATGGGAAGAGAAGTATACACTCAGGCATATCTACTGGACAATCATGCCTCAATAATCATAGAGTATAAGCACTTTTCTCTTGACAATTTTATACATGAAAGGAGATAATACAGTTAGAAAACTGACTTTACTTTGTAGCCTCCAAATAAAAAGAAAAAAGAAAAGGAGCGTTGCACTGCCCTTCAGGACAAGCTCCTTGAAGAAGAAAAGAAGCAGATGGAACATGTTCAAAGAGTACTTCAGAGACTGAAACTAGAAAAGGACAACTGGCTTTTAGCAAGTAAGTTCTTGGGATTGACTATTCCTGCTGCTGCTGCTAAATTGCAAAAGCAAACATTTCTAACTTTGGCAGTGTTCAAGTGATTATGCACATATTCTGCTTTAGTTACTCATTACCACAGAATCAACCTCATGTATTCACTGAAGTGACTGATGACAGTTTGCTAACGAAATAAAATTAGTTTGTGTAAAGATAATACTAATAGCTTAGGATTTAAATTTTCTGTACAGGGTCATAGTATAGATACTATATATCTATAATATGAACATTATAGATAAATGTCCACAGAGTAGTAATAGGAATCTTTATCACCTCATTTGTGGTTTTATAACATTGTGTACACTACAGTTAAAATGTTGTCATGTTTGGTAGCCTTCAGGCACTTTAGGGAGAAGATAACTGCTTAATATGTTCTTTTATTTTTAGAGTCTACCAAAAATGAGACCATCACAAAATTTTTACAGCTGTGTATATTTCCTCGATGCATTTTTTCAGCAATTGATGCTGTTTATTGTGCTCGTTTTGTTGAATTGGTACATCAACAGAAAACTCCAAATTTTTCCACACTTCTTTGCTATGATCGAGTAAGTTCTTATCACAACCTTAAAAAAAATCCACATAAACACAGCTAAGTACTATAAACTCTAGAGGCATTATGTATACAGTGAATAACATGATCTTAAAAGCCAAGTTTGTGACCTTGAATCCTAACTCTACTTCTTTAAAACTATATGTCTTAGGGTTCTCATTGCTGTAAAGAGACACCATGACCAAGGCAACTCTTATGAGGACAACATTTCATTGGTGCTGGCTTAGAGGTTCAGAGGTTCAGTCCATTATCATCATGGCAGGAGCATGGCAGCATCCAGGCAGTCATGGTATAGGGACTAGGGAAAACTGAGTTCTATATCTTGATGTGAAGACTCCTAGGGGAAGACTGACTTCCAGGAAGCTAGGAGGAGGGTCTCAAAGCCCACTCCCACAGTAACACACCTACTTCAACAGGGCGACACCTCCTATTAGTACCACTTCCTGGGCCAAACATATTCAAATCACCACACTATATCTTTCACAAGGTATTTAACTTCTCTGTGCCTCAGTTTTCTTATCTATAGAAAGGGACTTGCTTTGTAAGATTGATCTGAGGGTTAAATGTGTTACTATATATAAGAACTCCCTGAAATGGTATCTTTGCACTCAAGGTTAACCTATTCACTCAGGCTTTGAATTTAATAAACTTGTAACTTCATTAGTGGGGCCTTTCTCTATTCTTTAATTTTTGCTCCTCAAAATAAAACTAAAACAATCTTCTACCCAAATAAAAGCCTTTATACATTTACACCACATGAAAGCAGGGAAATTCTTTAGTTTCATATTCATGAATTTTCCATCTTGCATTTTTTCTTATATTACCATTATTTGTGGGTTTAAAATGTGTATTATAGTTTGTTTGCTGCATATTTCTAAATTTTATCACCTTTACCTTTGCCTACTATCTATTCAGTCTCAGTCATGAATGACTAAGTCTCCAAGAAGCATTATGTAATAAAATGATAATAATAGCCTTTTCTTTTATCATTATAAATTAGATTTCTTCAAAAAATATACTTGGATTCTTTATGATTGCTATTTTTTTTTTTTTACAGAATCTAGAGTTGCCAAAAAATAAAATCTCTGCAGGTGTGAATATAATAGGAGAAAGTACTTTTTTTTACTAAATTTATCTGTATATTGTGATATGCTTTAATATAGTTTTTAATATTTTCAGTTAGTTTGATTTTTTCGAACGTTTCTTCTCTAGGTTTTTTCTGACATAATTTACACGGTTGCAAGCTGCACTGAAAATGAAGCTAGTCGGTATGGGAGATTTCTTTGCTGTATGTTAGAGACGGTGACCAGGTGGCATAGTGATAGAGCCACATATGAAAAGGTATATAATTAACAAATATGTTTATATTTTACTTGTATATGTATTGTATTACTTGTATTACTTGTATATGTATTGTATATGTATATATATTGCTTCAGATTGGTCAGTTTTAAAAGAATTTAAGACTCAGCTATAAAGTGATACTTAAAATCATAATATATCATAAAAAGTATGTTTTTTATTCTATTTCAACTTGATATTTCAAGTTATTATCATTGGGTAAGCTGAACCATTCTTTTACATAAAGAGTCACTGATCTGGTCTTATTCTCCTATTTTGTGGGATGAATTTTACCTCTAAAAATGAGAAACTTATTTTTCTTAGGAATGTGGAAACTATCCAGGATTCCTTACCATATTACGGGCAACTGGATTTGATGGTGGAAATAAAGCTGATCAGTTAGATTATGAAAATTTTCGACACGTTGTCCACAAATGGCATTACAAACTAACCAAGGTAAAATATAGTAGATATTTTTCAAAGATTTTTTTTCCTCTTCAAACCTGTATTTTATGATAATCGTTCTTTCAACATCTGTTATAGGCATCAGTACATTGCCTTGAGACGGGCGAATATACTCACATCAGGAATATATTGATTGTACTAACAAAAATACTTCCTTGGTACCCAAAAGTTTTGAATCTGGGTCAGGCTTTGGAGAGAAGAGTGAATAAAATATGCCAAGAAGAAAAAGAGAAGAGGCCAGATCTTTATGCATTGGCTATGGGGTAACACAATTATATTTTAATGTAACTTATAACACTAGATTACAGAAGGATTCTGAAGATGTGAAAATGTTTTACAATGTTGAAGTCTTATCTTCTGCTTTACTTCAGGAGATTATGGGAGATTATGCGATCATGTTCCCACAGGCTGGTGAGAGTTGTCACTTCTGATTATCAACTTCCGGTCTATACTGGATGATAGTTTCAAAGAAATATATTTCTTGATGGGGGGAGATATAATTTTTAATAGTTCTCACATCTTGAGTAACAAAAAGAAAAAGGCTCTCTAGTTAAAGAATTAGTTTAATTTGAAAGAATGACTAAGTTTTTAGAACACTCTAAAGACCTTGAGGAATATACTGAAAAGTGGTACTTTATTTTCTAGAACCAAGTGGCAGAGTGAATAATTTGTAAAATTTTATTTGATTAAACTCCATATTTATGTTTTTTTTTATTTGTGTACGTGTATTTAAACACTTTGTGCGACTTTCAGCTACTCGGGGCAGTTGAAAAGTAGAAAGTCACACATGATACCTGAAAATGAATTTCATCATAAGGATCCTCCTCCAAGGAATGCTGTTGCCAGTGTACAAAATGGGCCTGGTGGTGGGACTTCTTCATCATCTATAGGAAATGCATCTAAATCAGATGAAAGCGGTGCTGAGGAGACTGGTACGCTTGTTTGTAGACACTTCTAAATAATGTATCGAAATATTTTATTACATGATAATTACAATGCTAACCCCATATTGCATTTTATTCCCTAGTTATGAGTATGTAACTATTAAGAATTAATCAGCCTCCTGGGCCTTCCTAATTATCCACAAATCATTTTGCTGTGAAGTCAGAATTTGTATTTAGAGTTAGCTAACAAAAACCTTGTTTTTATTTCAGATAAATCAAGGGAGAGATCTCAGTGTGGTACAAAAGCTGTTAATAAGGCTTCTAGTACCACACCAAAGGGGAATTCAAGCAATGGAAATAGTGGCTCTAACAGGTATGAACACTGTGCCATATGTTACAATTCTAAACCCTCGTGTGTGTGTGTGTGTGTGTGTGTGTGTGTGTGTGTGTGTGTGTACACCATGGGTGTGTATACCATTCATGTATATGTAAGTAAGTAGTTGTGCATGGTTGCCACAATGTGTGTGGAGGTCTAACATCAGATGTTACTCCACACCTTGTACCTTGTTTGAAATTGGATCCCCTTTGCTGCATATCCTAGGATAGCTAGCCTGTAGACTTTGAAAGGTTCTCTTTTCTCTGCCTTCCATTCTACCGTAGGAGCACTGGGATTACAGATGAGGTCTATTGTGCTTGTTTTTAGGTGGGTTCTGAGTTAGGTGGGTTTTAGGTGGGTTCTGAGGAGTTGACCTTGCGTTATTATACTTGCATGGCAAGTACTTTACAAACATAGCCATCTTCCTAACTCCAGAGTTCTCTCCTTTAAAAAATTATCTTATAAGTGAGCATACAGAGTAATTGTGGCATTTCCATATGTATGTCTCATTATACTTCATTCTAATTTGCCCTTACCCCCGTGACCTCCCTTGCTCTCATTGTCTCTTGCTAGTCTCCGCCTTCTTTCCAAATAATCTCTTTTCTGTTCTTAAATGACACATGTATTCTATTATCTTCCTTTCTGCCTCTTGTTCCTCTTTTATGAGAACTGTTTTTCTTTCTTGGTTCCTTTTCTACTTTCATAATGTATATGGTATTTACATACTTACATATAGGTTCTGCACATGGTATTTTCCTATTTGAGCCTTTCTAATTTCAAGTACTGTAAAGATTTCCCGGTGAATCCATTTCCATCAAATGCCATCATTTCAGTTTTCAGTTTGGTTGCATTTCATTTTGTATAAATCCCATACTTTCTTTATCCATGAATCTGTCAATAGATAAATAGGCTGGCTCAATTTCTTTTTTTTTTTCCCCACAGAAAATTCCATGATTTTATTATTCGTGCAATCCTTTCAGTTTCCCCCCCCCCTTTTTTTCCATTTTTTATTAGGTATTTAGCTCATTTACATTTCCAATGCTATACCAAAAGCCCCCCATACCCACCCCCCCACTCCCCTACCCATCCACTCCCCCTTTTTGGCCCTGGCATTTCCCTGTACTGGGACATATAAAGTTTGCAAGTCCAATGGATCTCTCTTTCAAGTGATGGCCTATTAGGCCATTTCTTGTGAATAGTAAAACAATTAACAAAAATGTAAGTATCTCCATGTTATGTTGAATTAGAGACTTTTGGGTGTACCCCCAGGAGTGGAACAGCTGAGATATTCTATTAGTTTTTGAGACACTTGTATATATACTGACTGCTATAGTGGTTGTATGAGTTAACATTTCCACTAGCAAGTTATAAGTATAACGTTTTACCCACATTCTCACCAACTTTTTTTCTTGTTTATTCTCTTGATGAGAGCCATTCTGACTGGTTAAGAGCGGTTTTATTTTTTATTTCTATGGCTAAGATGTTGAACACTTTTAAAAGTATCTATTGGACATTTAATTTTATGACCTGTTTATGAGTTCATTACTAGCCTGTTTATTAGGTGAATTTTGGAGAATTATTTGCAATTCTTTTTTTATTCTTTTTTTATTAGATATTTTCTTCATTTACATTTCAAATGCTATCCCGAAAGTCACCTATACCCTTCCCCCGCCCTGCTCCCCTACCCACCCACTCCCACTTCTTGGCCCTGGCATTCCTCTGTACTGTGGCATATAAAGTTTGCAAGACCAAGGGGCCTCTCTTCCCAGTGATGGCCGACTAGGCCATCTTTTGATACATATGCAGCTAGAGTCAAGAGCTCCGGGGTACTGGTTAGTTCATAATGTTGTTCCACATATAGGGTTGCAGATCTCTTTAGCTCCTTGGGAGCTTTCTCTAGCTTCTCCATTGAGGGCCCTGTGTTCCATCCTATAGATGACTGTGAGCATCCACTTCTGTGTTTGCCAGGCCCCAGCATAACCTCACATGGGACAGTTAGATCAGGGTCCCTTCAGCAAAATCTTGCTGGCATATGCAATAGTGTCTGCGTTTGATGGCTGATTATGGGATGGATCCCTGAGTGGGGCAGTCTCTGGATGGTCTATCCTTTTGTCTCAGCTCCAAACTTTGTCTCTTAACTCCTTCCATGGATATTTTGTTCGCTATTCTAAGGAGGAATGAAGTATCCACATGTTGGTCTTCCTTCTTGAGTTTCATATGTTTTGCAAATTGTATCTTGGGTATTCTAAGTCTTTGGGCTAATAGCCGCCTATCAGTGAGTGCATATCATGTGAGTTCTTTTGTGATTGGGTTACCTCACTCAGGATGATATCCTCCAGATCCATCCATTTGCCTAAGAATTTCATAAATCCATTCTTTTTAATAGCTGAGTAGTACTCCATCGTGTAAATGTACCACATTTTTTGTATCCATTCCTCTGTTGAGGGACATCTGGGTTCTTTCCAGCTTCTGGCTATTATAAATAAGGCTGCTATGAACATAGTGGAACATGTGTCCTTATTACATGTTAGAGCATCTTCTGGATATATGCCCAGGAGAGGGATTGCTTGAATTTTGGAGAATTATTTGCAATCCTTGTCACTCTCCTGTCTGAGACATAATTTGCCAAGCTTTCCCTCAGTTTGCATGCTGTCTATTCACTCTGATGATTGTTTCCTTAGCTGTGTAGAAACTTAATATCAACTCTAACATCGAGGTATTTGATCTTTGAATTGATTTTGAGCAGAATGAGTACTAGAGATCTAGTTTCATTCTTTTACATAGCAGTATTCAGGTTTCCCAATGCTGTCTGTTGTATATACTGCCCTTTTTCCAATCTATGTTTTGATACTTCTGTTGAAATTTAGGTGAGTGTAGCTGTGCACATTTATTTCTTGCTTCAATATTCTATTCCAATGATCTCCACTTATCCATGTTTGTTCCTGTTCCACTACCATGCTGTTTTTGTCCCTATGAATCGCTAGTATAATTTGGGATCAGTTATTGAGATACCTCCTAGCATTACCTTTTCTGCTGAGTATTGCTTTGGCCATTCCAGGTCTTTTGTATTTTTTTTTCAGTTTTAGGTGTGTGCATGTGTACTTATTTGTGTGTGTGCATGCATGGCCTCCTCTCTTTCTGTGTGTGTGTGTGTGTGTCTGTCTGTCTGTCTGTCTGTCTGTCTGTCTGTCTCTCTGTGTGTGTATGTAATTCTGTAATGAAGAATTTCCTTTGAATATTATAGGGATTATGTTGAATATATAGATTACATTGGGTAATAGAACTATTTTCACAGTCATGATTCTCCTAACTCATAAGCATGGGATTTCATTTTTTTTTTTAAATTTTATTTTCATGGTCCAGTCAGTTTTGCTGTTTAAAATTTGGTCATTATTGAAAATATTTTTTTCCATACAGTATATTCTGATTCTGATTTCCCCTCCCCATCTCTTCCTAGTTCTTCTTCACCTCCCTACTCACCCAAATCTATGTCCTTTCTTACTCATTAGAAAACAAATAGGCATCTAAAAATTAATAATGCTGAAATAAGATAAAATTAAAGCAATATAAGTTGAATAGGACAGTATCTTCTTCAGTTAGTCTCTTTTTAATTCTCTACTCTCTTATTTCCTCAGGACAATTCCTAAGTATTTTGCTTTTTGTAAAGTTATTGTGGATGATTTCTTCCTCAACAATTTAATCTTTAGTAAATAGAGCTTTTAATTTTCATGTTACTTTGTAGCCTGTTAATTTGTTTAATGTGTTTATTAGAAATAAGGACTTTCTGGTGTATTCTTCTGGACCTTTTTAAGGATAGGCTCATGTTACATTTTAAATAGATATGGTTTGAAGTTTTTCTTTCCTATTATCTCTTTCAGTTCATTTTCTTGTTTACTGCTCTAGCTAAGATTTTGAGTACTATAATAAATGGGTTGAGTCTGATTTTGCCTAAAGTGCTTTTGAAGGTTTGTTATATGGTCCCTGTATTTCTAGTTCCCTTAGGGTTTTGTTTTTTTTTTAATTCATGGAAGGATGTTGTTATCAGTGTTTCTCTGCAGTTATTGGCATAAAATTGTGATTTCTAATCCTGAGTGTGTCTATCTACTGTATTATATTTCTTGAACCATTCTTTCATGCCTGAAATGAATTGAGTTTGGTTATGGTGCATGATTTTAATGTGTTCTTGAGTTCTGTTTACAAGATTTTAAGAAGTTTTGCATCTTGAACTAGAGAGACTGCTCTGCAAGGTTAAGAACACTGACTGCTTTTCCACAGGACCCAGGTTTAGTTCCCAAAACCCATGTGGCAGCTAACAGTCATTTGTAACTCTAGTTCTAGGGGATCTGATACCTTCTTCTGGCCTCTGGGCATCAGGCATTTATGTCATACACAGACATACATACATACATACATGCAAGGAAACATACATTCGCATAAAATAAATGAAACATGAAAGGTTTTTTCAAGGATTTATTTATTTATTTTATGTATACGAATGCACCATTGCTCTCTTCAGACACACCAGAAGAGGGCATCAAATCACATTACAGATGGCTGTGAGCCTCCATGTGGTTGTTGGGAATTGAATTCAGGACCTCTGGAAGAGCACTCGCTACTCTTAAGTGCTGAGCCATCTCTCCAGCCCAAAAGTTTTTTTTTTCTTTTTCTTTTTTTAGTTTATTAGGCGAATTGTCCATAGTTTTGTTCTTTTACTGTGTATTTATTCAATTTGGATGTATGGGTAATTACTGCCGTGAACAGACACCATGACCAAGGCAAGTCTTAAAAGGACAGCATTTAATTGGGGCTGGCTTACAGGTTCAGAGGTTCAGTCCATTATCATCAAGGGGGAAACAGGGCAGCATCCAGGTAGGCACAGTGCAGGAGGAACTGAGAGTTCTACATCTTCATTTGAAGGCTGCTTGTTGAATACTCTTTTCCAGGCAGCTAAGATGAGGATCTTAAAGCCCATGCCCACAGGTGACACACTTTTTCTAACAAGGCCACAGCCACTCCAACAAGGCCACACCTCCATATAGTTTCACTCCCTGGGCTGAACATACTCAAACTACTGCAGTAGTGTTACTTTACTTTCTATTTTATGAAACACTGAGGATCTTTGGCATTGGCACTTTTAGTTGATCTGAATGGTTCTGGCTTTCTCTTCTGTCTTGTTGCTTGTTATGGATCTATTTAAATTGATTGTATTCCCTTGACTTAATTCTGATTGATCGTGTGTGTGTGTGTGTCTGTGTGTGTGTATGAAAAAATTTTACTCATTTTTTCTAGATTTTTCGAGTTTTCTTCCTTGATGATACTGGATATCATTGGAATTAACAGTAAATTTATCCTTTTCATCTCTAATGTGTATTAACTTGAGTCTTCTGTTTTGACTAGTTTGCTTAGACCGTTACAATTTTTTATTTAATTTTTTCAAAGAAGTAAGTCTCTAATTGGTTGATTTTCAATATTGTCCTTTTAGTCCCTGTTTCAGTAATTTCTTCCCTGACCTCAATTATTTCTTGTTATTAGCTGCTTTGTGATTTTCTTTGTTCTTGTTTTTTTAAGATATCATTAGACTATTTCAGACTTTTGATTTTTTTATGTAAGTTTTTATAGTTAGAATTGCCTTAGTTGTATTTGAAGTAGTATCGTATGTTGTGCTTTAATTTTCATTTGATTCTTGGAATTTTAAAAGTTTCTCCTTTATTTCAACTACCCAGTAGTCAGTCATGAGTGTATTTTTCAGTCTCCAAGTACTTGTGTAATTTCTCTTGCTATTGATTTCTCTTATAGTCTACTATGATTTAATGAGATAGAAAAAATCATTTCAGTTCTGTATTTCTTAAGACGTAGTTGTGGTCAGAATCAAGTCTCTTTTAGAAAGCAGCAGCCTATGGGCTGCTGGGAAGGATGTGCATTCAGTTTCTGATGGATAAAATATTCTCCAGATTATCTGTAAAGTCCATTTGCTCTTTGGTGTAGTTTAACTTTGCAGTTTCTTTGTTGATTTTTAGTCTGAATGGATATCTAAAGTTGACATTGGAATGTCAAAATGATCACTGTTACTATATCAACACCTGTGTGACTCTATATGAACATTAATGTTTGTTTTTATGAAATTCACAGGTCTAACATTCAGTGCATATGTTTTTTGATTGTTACATATTCTTTTTTTAAGATTCATTTTATTTTATGTATATGAGTACACTATAGCTGTCTTCAGACACATCAAAAGAGGGCATCAGATTCTAATACAGATGGTTGCAAACCACCATGCGGTTGCTGGGACTTGAACTCAGGACCTCCAGAAGAGCAGTCAGTGCTCTTAACCGCTGAGCCAATTCTCCAGCCTAACTATTACATATTTTTAAAGCATTCATATATAGCTATATTATTAAACTGTTATCAAAAAGTTGGATTCTACTTTGTTAGCTACTGGAAGAGCTATGGCAGCTTGATTTTGGCTGATACTCACTTGGTAGATTGACCTCTATCTCTTGAGGCTCACTCTGTGGTATCTCTAGCAGTGATAGATGTTTCTTGGAAACAACAAAATAATTGTATCTAATCCAGTCAGCCACATTGCCTTTCCTTATTGGTAAGTTGAGGTCCCTACTTCTAAGGCTACATCTCCCTCATTTAGTCATACAGACTGACAGAATGGGATTCCTGTCTATTTTTCACCCACCTGCTATTGGTGTCATTTTTTTTCCACTGAAATCTGTAAGTAGATTTGATGGTAATGAGTGTTATCACTGGAGTAAAACTTATTCCCCTTCCCTTTTTCTATCCCTCTTCCCCTCCCCCCTCCCCGTGTGTGTGTGTGTGTGTGTGTGTGTGTGTGTGTGTGTGTGTGTGTTAGTGTTAGTTAAACTGTGAATGGAGTTTACTTTTTCCTTGGGCTCATCACCTACCATTTTACCTGGAAGTTCCCTGGATTCTTCTTTGTTTATCCGTGAGTGGAATGGTAAATGGTAGTAATTTAGCAGTACAATAGTCATGTATGCTAGACTTTGAAGTTTTGCTTACTCCCATTTTTATTTATTTATAACTAATTATAGTTTACATAATTATGTTTTGTTTTTAACAGCCTTATTTGTCCTGCAGAGAGATTGGATGTTCAGGGAGATATAAATGGGGAAGTTTTCGGATACAGTTCTTGTTGTAGGCAGTTTGAGTAAGGCTGGTTAGTATAAGAAAAGCTCATAGTAATTTTGAAAGTAGTCAGTACAGCTGAATAGTCTGTTTACTGATAGTGCCTTTAATTGGTTTGCGCCATTATTTTATTATCCTCAAAGTTTATATATAAGATAATCTAAAATTACTTATTATTAATCATTGTTTTAATTACATATTCATGAATTAGTGTTGTTTGTTTCACATGAAGAATTACTGACTTATCCTAAAGCCCTTATTTATCTTTCTGAGGATTCCTCTTAGTTTCATGGAATTTTTTAAGTCATTGGAAGCCCTTTCTGATATTTTATTTGCTAATTTGTTTGTCTGTCTGTTTGCTTGCTTGCACGTCAACATAGGATTTCTTTGTGTATAGGCCTGGCTGTCTTGGAGCTTACTCCGTAGGCCAGGCTGCCTTCAAATTCACAGAGGTCCATCCACCTGCTTCTACCTCCCAAGTGCTGGGATTAAAGGCGTGCACCACTACTCACTTATGATTTTAGATATGGGATATATTTGATGATTATTTTTTAAAAAATATTTTTTTTATTCTTAAGCAACAAAGCTGTTAAGGAAAATGACAAAGAAAAAGTAAAAGAGAAAGAAAAAGAGAAAAAGGAGAAGACTCCAGCTACAACTCCAGAGGCCAGGGCACTTGGTAAAGATAGTAAAGAAAAACCGAAGGAAGAGCGGCCAAATAAAGAAGACAAAGCAAGAGAGACAAAGGAAAGAACACCTAAATCTGACAAAGAGAAAGAGAAGTTCAAGAAGGAAGAAAAAGCTAAAGATGAGAAATTCAAGACTACCGTCCCCATCGTAGAATCAAAATCGACTCAAGAAAGGGAAAGAGAGAAGGAGCCATCCAGAGAAAGAGATGTAGCAAAGGAAATGAAGTCAAAGGAAAATGTTAAAGGAGGAGAAAAAACACCAGTTTCAGGGTCCTTGAAGTCACCTGTTCCCCGATCAGATATCTCGGAGCCTGACAGGGGCAAGTGTACCTTTTTATATTTGGTTACTTTTTGGACCTAATTATGCTTGTTGGTTATCTCTGTGTCTTGTTATGGTAGTGATTTTGTTACTGCAACAAATACTTGGTCTTAAAAGTTGTTAATTTTTTGAAGTGTTTGGAATGACTAGACATATACCTTATTCTGACTATTTCTTTTTGTCCAAACAGAACAAAAACGCCGCAAAATTGATAGTCATCCTTCTCCATCACATTCCTCCACAGTAAAGGTTAGTATAGCCTGAGGAAGGCAGCGTCCGTATTAGGCTCACCTGTTTGGAATACCAATGTCCTGACTTCCTTCAAGTCTTGTGCCAAGTTTTCACTGGAGCCACTGGAGGTTTTATATTGCATTAGAAAATGAAATTTTTCTGTATTGGTGGACTGATTTTTCCTATTGAATATTTTTCTTATAAAAATGTTAAAACTTCAAGGACCTAGCACTAATTTTATTGTGTTTCAAAGTGCAAGAGAAATTTTACCCAGAAGTGCCTCACTGCTTTAAGCAGTCCTTTTTGGAGTGCAATGGTAGCTACAAGCAAATGAATCTTTTCAGCAGAATGAAGCTATTTTTCGGCATAAATGTTGAAGATTATATAGCACTGAAGACTTCCTGAATGATACAGGATAAACAAGATACCTCTGAATTTATCAAGCTTCTTGATGAGCATCATACCGATGTGCCTTCTAAGAAGGAATCTTGAAAGGAGTTCCATTTTAAAGTCTCCTTGGTGATCAGTTCTCCTGTAGTTGTGTTTATTCAGTGAGCATGCAGCTTCTGTTGTATCTTCCCTTGGAGGTTTGTTTATACCCATTGGGTTCCCAACAAGTTGAACCTTGCGTTACGATAAGAGCAGATGTGGCATCCAGTCCTACCACCCAGCAAAGAGAAACCCCAGGCATTCAACTGCAGCACAATATCGTGGGTGTAGCCTTCTTGAAGACTCAGGGTAGCCATTCCTTGCTCCATATTTAATTTTAATTCTAAAGTCATCTAATTTCATGGAATCTTTGAATTTGCAGTACGTTGAACTTTTAAAACTGTAAGTTAATTAATTCTTCATCCAGAGCACTGTGGTGGAATACTATAGTTGGTTTCTTTTTCTTTTAAAATTTTTTTTCCTTGTGAGAGGCATAAGATTGAATAATCATGGTACTTTTGCAGCAAAATATTGATTACTGTTTTATAGAATATTTTTTCTTCTAATGCCACTGAATTTTCTAGCCAGAATAAAATGTTTATATTTATTGGAGTTGTAAATGAATAAAATTTGAACTCTTTTAATTAGAGGGTAACTATAAAAATATTAGTTATTTTTTTCCCATGGTAACCTCTACTGTTCTCAACTTTTGGTAGAGAAAAATGTTTTGCCTTTTTATAGCCTCTTAATTATTTAAAGCATAATATGAAATATGTGGCATCAACTTTTATTTTTTTTTAATTTTCAATCAGAACAAAATTTTAATTTTTTTAAAATTTAATACTTATTTTTAACTTTACAATTCCATTATATGGTTTTGATTTTTGTTTTGATTGCTGATATTCATATTGATAGTGATTTCCTGGAATTTATCCTCACAAGAAATAGCTGGTTTGTTTCCAGGTTACAGATATACTTCCCAAAGTTCCTCTGGGTTCTGAGAACTATGCCAGCTCACCTGTCATCTCCATTCATTTTCTACAGGACAGTCTCATCGATCTCAAGGACTCTTCAGCAAAGGTTTGAGTCTTTTAAAATCATGCCTAAGTACACCAGAAATTGCTAAGTTCCTTTATTTAGTAGGGGCCACCATCCTAGTAAACTTTGCATGCTAGGATTGGTGAGAGAAAGCACTCCGTTTATATAGAATTACCTTTAAAGATTTTGACCACAAACAAACACAGATGACAACCGGCCACATAGACAGACACATTGTTATATGTGTGATATGGCAGTATTTTTATATATTTTTCTTGCTGTACGACGTATTTTTCTTTTATGATTTAGATTTAGGAAAAGGAGAGTTTTGCTGGTTTATTTGGGATGGGTGGTAGATAGACTTTCATAGTTCCACAGAGCAAACTTTCCAGTTTTATTGCTTTGTTTATAGATAACTCAGAAGAACAAAAAAGTAATTTGCTGCATTCATAGAACTTTTAAAAACTCAATCCATAAATTTCTTTATATCTCCCTCTGCTGAAGTATCCTTTAGTAGGTATGGCATAATACCAAGAGATAGAGTAAATATAGAATAATAATTCTCCTGGAAGGACCCAACTTGTTGGTTATGTTTATATGTCAGTAATAATTCTCACCTTTTTACACTATTCTCCTGGGTATTCTGATTCTTAAAAACAGTGTGCAGTTTGTGTATTTTCTTATGGAGTTCATTTCAGTATTATACTTGAATTGTCTATTGACATTTTGTCTTACTATGAAATCTGTACCCTCTTTACTTTGGTTTTTCTACTTTATGTTTTCTACTTATGCTAATTATGATTCTTATAGATTAAATGGAATTTTGAAATGTCTGGATTCTGGGCAAACATTTACTAATTATTAGTGGTTAAAATAGCCTTAGTGCCTGTGTCTTAAAAATATGACATTGTTTTTAAGATAAACTCTTATCCGAAAGTTTATATACTTTAAAAAATTGTACTTTTTTTCTTTTTACTATGCTAAACTACTAGTAGTTTATTTTAAAGTAAAACCTTTTTATTGGCTATTATAAAGATGTACTGCAGTATAGTAGGTCTTTGCAGCCAGTTTAGGATTGCATTTGGTAGTCTTAACCAGTAGCTTGTGTGGGTTATTTTTTATCCATGGGCTTGTAATAGTTTTAATTTGTTAGTATTTATTTATTAAGGCATATGTTGAAATGGTTTGAAACCTGATGTTAAGGTTAACTAGATTTTCTTGTTAGTGATGAAGATTACGATTTCTTGCATTTGTTGTGAAGATTGTTTTGTCAGTTTTCCATGTCTAGATGATATATATTTGTCTCACCTCATGTTTATAACAGTATTATGAATTAAATAGGGCAGATGATAGTGTCTTTTTGACAAATGAAAGACTGAGCTATCCCCAGTGGCATACAATTTGTCATTACTGAAAATGTGAGTTAAATCTTGCTGGCATATGCAATAGTGTCTGGGTTTGGATATAGCTGGCAAATACAGAAGTGGATGCTCACAGTCATCTATAGGATGGAACACAGGGCCCCCAACGGAGGAGCTAGAGAAAGCACCCGAGGAGCTGAAGGGGTCTACAACCCTATAGGTGGAACAACAATATGAACTAACCAGTACCCCCAGAGCTCTTCTCTAGCTGCATATGTATCAGAAGATGGCCTAGTTGGCCATCATTGGGAAGAGAGGCCCCTAGGTCTTGCAAACTTTATATGCCCCAGTACAGGGGAACACCAGGGCCAAGAAGTGGGAGTGGGTGGGTAGGGGAGCAGGGCTGGGGGAGGGCATAGGGGACTTTCGGGATAGCATTTGAAATGTAAATAAAGAAAATATCTAATTTAAAAAAGAGAGAAAGAAAACACCTCCATAAAATCTGGCTATAAGGCATTTTTTAAAATTAGTGATTGATGGGGGAAGGCCCAGCCCATTGTGGGTAGGGCCATCAAAAAAAAAAAAAAAAGAAAAAAAAAAAGAAAATGTGAGTTAAAATTAAGGTTTGTTGGTTCTTAACATTCAATTTAATAATAGTTGCTAAAGTTTTCTTAGCTCCTTTAGTGTGCTTGTATTACTTTTTAAATGTGGTGTTTCAGGTCAATTTTCCAACATTTTTGTACAAGTTTTTTTGTGGGCACTTGAAATTCAATAGATTAATCCACATGGAATCAGAAAGTTTAAAAATCTCTTTTCTCTTCTCTTTTCTTCTCTTCTCTTCTCTCTCTTCTCTCTCTCTCATACATAAACACACAATTAAAGACTATGAGATTCATTTCATTTTTCAGATCCTTACCTTGGCATGGGATCTTAGAGTAAGGTTTAGCCACTCAAATACCTTTAATGATCCAAAGTAGTATTTTTCTATAGTAGCTGATTTTATAATTTTAAATATATAGAAAATCTACTAGCATTTGAATGACTTGGGTTAAAGTTTCTTGGACCTTGAGCAAGTTATATAGCCTAACTGTTTCTGGGGCAGCTTTTACTTCCTAGAGGTTTTATTGTAAGATATGTGTCTGTCTGTCTTTTATGTTACCTTGTTTCTTATACATACAAAATTGTTTCCTTGATTTTAGTTTGATTTTTTTAAAAAAGTTATGCTTTGCTCCCCCAATTTTCTTTCTTAATAATTCTTGGATATATTTTACTTTCCAATTCATAGTAAAGTAATGCATATTTTAATTTTTAATGAGATTAAAAGATGACTAACCTAACATAGGATTCATATATTTTGTCAGTTCCCTTTCCACACCCATTTCTGCCTCACATAGTTCTACTTCTGGTCAGTTGTGTTTGGGATAGCAGTACTAGCTATATATGATGAAGAGAGTACTAAAGACATGCTACTATGCCAACTAAGGCTTGATTTGGAGAGTTGGCTAGATTCCTTTATTAGATATTAATGGTCTCAATCTAAAGAAATAAAATCAAGCCAGTAACAAAAATCCTACAGTGTTATATATAGATTGTCCTGTCATATCATTAACCTTATTTGGCCAGTAATGTGTTAAACATTTATTATAGACGTATATAAAAATGGAAAAGGCATCTAGTTGGAGATGTACTAGAAATGATTGTGGGCAGAAATAAATAGGTTGAGATTACTAAGCAAACCCCGTTAAGGAGTGGCATATGAATAACAATAGAATACGAGTATACTGGAAAGTGAATCGCAGAGCTGAGAGATAGTTTAGGGTGCTGATGGCTCTCAAGCTATTTTTTTTAAACCTGAGAATTTTAAGATAAAATAATTATTCTAGTAAGGTAAAAAAGATGGTGGCCACAGAACTTTAGGTTGCGGTATGCTAGGATATAATTGTGATGATTATGCAGCATGCTTAGAATGCTTAAACAAAGAAGTATGAATTCTACTCAGTAGGTGATGCGGTAAAAGGTGCTGTCACAATTATTAGAAAGACAGGGAGGAGGAAATAAATTGCTTTATTTCTAAACCTAGAATTGGATTGTGTATCAGTTAACTATTTGACATTGAATGCCAATAGTGAAATATTTCAGTATTAATGCCAGAAATCCTAGAGAAGTTTCTTAATTCCTTACAGTACAGAATTCAAGTAGACATGGAAAAATGTCTTTTTTGGTGTGTGTGTGTGGGTACTCTAGTAATAGGAGAAGTGAAACAGTACTTTACGGGTATTGTTGAGTGTTAAATAAATTATTGAATTTATCTTATCTAGTCCATAAATATTAAAATATGGGAAAAGATGTAATAAATTTCACAATTAGAAAAATTTTAAGTCATTTAAGTCACAATTAGAAAAATTTTAAGTCATTTAAGTCACACCCAGTAAAAGTATCTTTTAGTTAGTACTTAGACTATAGATTATTCTCTCTTTTTCTTTTTTGGTTTTTCGAGACAGGGTTTCTCTGTACAGCCCTGGCTGTCTTGGAATTCACTTTGTAGACCAGGATGGCCTCAAACTCAGAAATCCAACTGCCTCTGCCTCCCGAGTGCTGGGATTAAAGGTGTGCGCCACCACGCCCAGCTCATTCTTCAGCTTTTAAACATAGATTATTTTAAAGCCTCCCCCCCCAAAAGAATCCACTCTGTTGCTTTGATAACATTTCTTAAGCAATCGAATTGAAAATGTTTGGTGGCGTTTAAAAATAAGTGTTTAAACTTCAAATTGATGGTTCTTTTTCTTCCATTTCTTAGATTATCATAGGATTCCTTACTGTAAACTTATTTTACCTTGCATTCACTGTTCTGTTTCTTCCTAGGGTATATCTAGAATTAGGTAGCTACATAATGAATTCTGTCCATTATTCTTTTAATGTATCAAATGAAACATAGACTTACTTGTATCACAGTTCTTTTTTTTTCCATTTTTTATTAGGTATTTAGCTCATTTACATTTCCAATGCTATACCAAAAGTCCCCCATACCCACCCACCCCCACTCCCCTACCCACCCACTCTCCCTTTTTGGCCCTGGCGTTCCCCTGTACTGGGGCATATAAAATTTGCGTGTCCAATGGGCCTCTCTTTCCAGTGATGGCCGACTAGGCCATCTTTTGTGTATCACAGTTCTAAATGCCATAAAGTTAGGCATCTGATTATTTTCTGACTCCTTTCTAAACATTCTCTTTTATAGTGGATTTCTATATTTCCAACTTTCAGAAGCAGGATTTTTCTCTCATGGAATTAGAATAGCCTTAATGTTTGGCTATTTTATCACTAATAGACCTTCTTACAGAGAGTATTTGTTCTGTCACTTTTCAGTCTTCCAAGTCTAGTCGCCATCAGGAGATGGTGTCCTGGGCTGTTTAGAAGCAGTGAGATAGAATTCACAGTTGTGATTATTTGATAGAGCTGTGAAAGCCGAGAGTATGCATCAGTTTTTATATTGTCAAACTGTTTGAGATAATCACTGCCTGCTTTATACCTATGCAAAATGGATGTAGTAGCAAAATCATGGCTAGGTTTTATTTATAACTTTTTTGTCCATTGTCACTGACTGCTTGTGAGACTTTTAAATAATCTTGACTGCATAGGATTTGTCTTTTTCAGCAGAGGCAGTGTAGTCTTTTACATATGAACTCCTATATACTGGAGTGACAAGGAGAATGATAGTTTGTGAATTTACTGGAAATGTTACTTGAGGCAGTAATGAACTGAGTTAAAATGGGAATCCTTATAAGGCCTAGGATTAAAACCTTTGTAAATGTGTTATATTCTTTTACTTTAGCTTCTATAAAACAAGTAGATAACTAGTTTTGACTTTATATATAATTACCTGTTATCTTTTGTTTAGTAAACAAAAATACCAAAGGCTGTCAATACTGGAAAACTAATAATCTTTAGTAATATTGCCTTAATTTTAACAGCTCTACATTAACCATAACCCTCCACCACTGTCCAAGAGTAAGGAGAGAGAAATGGACAAGAAAGATTTGGACAAGTCAAGGGAAAGATCCAGAGAAAGAGAGAAAAAAGATGAAAAGGACAGGAAAGAACGGAAAAGGGTTTGTAATTTTTAAAAATTAGCTTGGAAAGCTTTATTTTGTGTATAGTAATATGTTTTTCTGCTTTTAGAAAATACTGCTTTATTCCACAGCAGTCTGTTTCAAGTTTTAGCTGGTATTTTCTTCTTAAAGTGTATTCGTATCTTCTACAGTAAATAAAGAACTTCAGTGTAGTAATCATGCCATTTTACCAAGTACGTGGTACTGCAAATATCCTCCAGTGCTAGTTAGTGATGTCTTTCTTATATGAAAGTAATACTTCAAAACAAAATAAAAACTATAACCCTTGATCAATGTAGTTCACAATTCTTGGTTCTAGGATCATTCAAACAATGACCGCGAAGTGCCACCGGACATAACAAAGAGGCGGAAAGAGGAGAATGGAACAAGTAGGTAGACTTACTAATACCTTGGAAACAGTCATCAGAGTGAACTGGAAAAACCTTTCATTATTCTCTTTTGTAATTTTAGTGGGGGTTTCAAAACACAAAAGTGAGAGTCCATGTGAGTCTCAATATCCAAATGAGAAAGACAAAGAGAAAAATAAGTCAAAATCTTCAGGCAAAGAAAAAAGCAGTAGTGATTCGTTTAAGTCTGAGAAGATGGATAAAATCTCATCTGGTGGCAAAAAGGTAAATTAGGAATGCAAAGGAACTGTATACTTTTCAGAAAAGATGTATTTTATTATTCTTGGAGGCTGTCATAGATGAGTACTTTATTTACATCATTTCCACCTCAAACTCCGGATTCTGTTTTCCTGTGTCTTCCCCCAACTTCCTCTAAACTTCATGACCTCGTTATGATTATTACTATTACACCTATCTATGTGTCTGGAAGTATCACCTGCTGAGTCCATTTAGTGCTGCTCATGTGTATATGTGTTAGGACTGACAATTTGGGATTGGAGAACCATTCAGAGGGCTTGTCCTTAGAGAAGGCTGGCTCTCTTCCTTTCAAAGCAGCCATTAATTGCATGTGGCTCCTCATCTTGGGGTAGGGCCTTGTGAGGAAAATACTTACCCCTATAAATTTAGTGCTTCATTGTGTATGTGTGTATATTCTTGCCAGATAATAATTTGTTAATTTTGGAATGGCAACAGGAGGATTGGGAGGGAACAGGTTCCCTGGTTAGAAAATTTGAGCTAGATGTGCTCTAAATTACTGTGAAGTTAGAATTAGTATACTTTTGAAAGTCCTTTTCTCTCCCTTTCACTCATAGTGCTTCAGTTCCTTTTTCTTTCCTTTTCACTCATAGCACTTCAGTTCCTTTTTCTCTCCTTTTCACTCATAGCACTTCAGTTCCTTTTTTTTGGGGGGGGGGGTTGTGGGGAGGTTGTTTCTCAGTGTAGCCTTGGCTGTCCTGGAACTCTCTCTGTAGACCAGGCTGGTCTTGAACTCAGAGATCCTCCTAGCTCTGCCTTCCCAAGTGCTGGGATTAAAGGTGTGCACTACCACCACCACCACCACCACCACCACCACCACCACCACCACCACCACCACCACCACCACTACCACCACTACCACCATCCGGCTCACCACTTTAGTTCTTTATGTTAACCTCTATCCACAGTTCTTTGTTTTTAGTTTCTTTTATTCTTGAAGTATATCTATATATGTATAAAGTACATTCTGTTATATACTTAGGATTGATATTCAAACCTCAAGCATGCTCCATTAAAATAGTTGATAAGCCACTAAGTTGTAAACTGTTTATAAAGCATTATTATAAATGTTACAAATTTGTAGTGTGTTCATAAGTTTTAAAAAGCAGTTTTAGAAAAGTAAATGGTAGATAATTTAATTTTGTATGCTTCCAAAGATAGGCTGTTCCTTTTTCAGTTGAGATAAGTTTACACAGGATAACAGAATCATGCAATTAAATCAATGGTGCTTAACTTGTGGGTTGCAGAGGCCCTTTTGCAAACCCTTATCTCCAAAAATATGTAATTTTTAAAGATTTACTTATTTTATGTATATGAGTACACTGTAGTTGTCTTCAGACACACCAGAAGAAGGCATCAGATCAGATGGCTGCAAGCCACAATGTGGTTACTGGGAATTGACCTCAGGACCTCCGTAAGAGCAATCAGTGCTCTTAACTATTGAGCCATCTCTCCAGCCCCTCCAAAAATATTTATATTACTACGTATAATAGTAGCAAAGTTATAATTATAAAATAACAAAAATCATCTTATAGTTGGGGTCACCACAACATGAAGAACTATATTAAAGGGTCACAACATTAGGAAGGTTGACAACCACTGAATTAAGTGGTATGCATATTTGCAATATTGTACATTTGGTGTTTGCTTCCAAAACATTTTAATTGTCCCAAAGGGGAAGTGTAGACTCATGATACATTTATTCCTTACTTTGCCTTCCCCAGTCCTTGGCAACCACTAATCTTTCTGTCTCTGTGGATTTACCTATTTTTAGTGTTTCATATAAGTAGAATTATAAAATAATACAGTCTTTTGTTTCTGCCTTCTTAGAATGATTTTGAGACTGTTCTTCCATATTATAGTATCTACCATTACTTAATATCTTATGACCAAAGAATACTCCATTATATGAAGCTATCACATTTGTTTAATCATTTGTTAGTTGGTGGATTTTTTGTTATGTTTTGAGACAGCGCCTCCCTTAGTAGCCCAAGCTGGCTTGGAGCTTCCTCAGTACTTCAGCCTACCCTCAAACTTGCAGTCTGTCTTCCTGCCCCAGCGTCTCTAGTGCTAAGATTACAGGGGTAAGCCACCACAACCAGCCAATTGTTGGATTTTTAGATTGTTTCCGATTTTTGGTTATTATGAATAATATTATGACTGTACTGATATGAAGTAATTCCTTTGACTACCTTCAATTTTCTTGGATGTACCTAGGAATAGAATTTTTAGGTTATTAGATAATTTTGTTTAGCCTTTTTGAATTGCTGCTAAACTTTTCACAGTGGCTATATAGTTTGCATTTCCACTAGCAATACATCAGGGTGTGCAATTTCTATACATCGTTGTCAACACTGGCTCCTTTGCATGTTAGTTTATTCATAGCTATCCTACTGGATATACGTGGTAACTCATTGTGGTTTTAATTTGTATTTCTTCAGTGACTAATGGTACCAGATGTCTGTCGTTCCATGTCTTTATATATCTTCTTTGGAGAAATCTCTTCACATCGTTTTCAAAATGAGTCTTTTATGACATTCACTTTTAAGATTTCTTTAGATATTTTGGATATGTGACTGCTATACATTTTTTGCAAATATCATTTCCTGTTTCATAAGCTGTCACACTTCCCTATGGTTTATGTGTGTTTTCACTTTTGGAGGAGTGAGTTGAATATTCTTTTCTTTTTTTTTTTTTTGTTACATGTGGTTTTGAAGTCATATTAAGCAAGTTTTTGAAGAAAAATTATAGCTGGTGGTTGATAAAAGGGAATTTCAAGCTGCTATTTAAAAATGTATTTGATTTTTCCTTTCCCAACTAATTTCATCATTCCTCATAGGAATCCAGGCATGATAAAGAAAAGATAGAAAAGAAAGAAAAACGGGATAGTTCAGGAGGAAAGGAAGAGAAGAAACAATATCCTTTTCATTTTTATATTTCACTCGCTGTAGTAGAAGAATTTGGTACTATTCATGTTTAGAATGAAACCTTTCTTCTGTGTGATCTAAATATGCAGGGGCTTATTAGCTTTAAAGTGATATCTGTAGTTAACTGTCAGTTTATAATCTGAAAACAGGAGGTTTGATCTTCATGACTTTTAAAAAAAATGATTCTGTAGTGATGGAGATGTTTTATGACAAAAGTTGTATAGGCTCCCTTTTGTATTGTTACCAAGAGGAAAAAGAGAAACAGAGAATCCCTTGGTTGGGGGAGGATGGTGAGAAGTGCAGAATGATGGGACACATAAGCAGAGCTCTCAGTTCTTGAGCTTAGTAGGTTGATCAGAGCCAATTAGGCTTAGAAACTTAAGGGGTCGTAGCAAAAGAGAGGACACTATTCTTCCTGCCCCAAGCTTGTTTTCCCTTAATTTGTTATCTACTCATAAGTCCTCTGACAAGCACAGATAATGATCAATTTCAACCAAGGTGAGTATATTCTCCCCTCCTTTTCATTTAGAGATACACCTAAAGGAGATCTGGAAATGGTAAAGGGACGCGATCCATTTTGCAGGATATAGCTACTCCAATTTTTACCTGACTATAACACAGTGACGTTTTGTGTATAGATATAAAATTTGCAGTTATTTTAAAGCTCTTTTCACTCTAAGCTTGCTGATTAGTTAATCTTAAACCATCAAGATGTATTTAAGGAAACCTGGCTTTCTCATTGCCACCTAGTCCCATCGTTTCTGGAAAATTAATTATGTTTTAAAAGCACCTGTAGCCCAAGAAGTGGTGGTGGTATTTATACTTTACAGGAAAAGAAAGGAAAATTCTCAAAGGTTGAAGCAGGTCACAGAGGCATTAGAAAACAGAGTTGACACTAAGGGCAGAATTTCAGTGGTTTTTGTTCTTTGTGCCTTTCTGCCACTGCTCACATTTATTTATAAAGTCAGAAATTACGTTCTGTACTTTTAGCTAGATTTTAAATAGGCAAACTTGTTTTCAAGGTAATGTATTTGTTTTCTGTGATGCATAAAATGCTTTAAATATCTTATATAAATCATATGACCACCATAGTGGACAGACTATGCATATTCTAATATAGCCTCTTCTTTTTGAGGACTTAATGCCAGCATCTGAGTAGTTACTTTTGGATGGTTTAGAATTATTGAAGTATATAGGATGATTTTTTTCCTCCATTAATGATTCCAGGTAGACATATTTGAAGTTGACTTTCCTTTATTGCTCATTTTTTTTGCTTTCATTGCAATTGTTCCTTCTTAATACTAATACAGAGACACCCACTATTTATACTTTATCTCCAACCTGAGCTGCTTCTAATAATTTATAGAACCTGATACATAGCAAACTCTACTTAATGCTACTTAGGGGTGAATAATGTCTGGGAGCTATTTCAGTATATGCTTTACGATGTTGGTTGTGTCATCTTTAGTTGGTTGCAATGCAGGAATTTGAGGTTGGCAGATAGGTGACCTACTGAAAGGCGTGCTTGGTTCAGTGTTTCTCCCTGCCGATTTCTGAATAG
Organism: Mus musculus; assembly: GCF_000001635.26. Classification (NCBI taxonomy): domain Eukaryota; kingdom Metazoa; phylum Chordata; class Mammalia; order Rodentia; family Muridae; genus Mus; species Mus musculus. The sequence continues at coordinate 41,801,883 of NC_000086.7, read as the reverse complement.
TAGAGTGGGATAAGCAAGAGTATTAAGGAACAATTAACATTTAACATTTTTTCTTCTTATTTTGAGATATCTCACTATATAGCCCTGACTGATCTTGAACTTGCTATGTAGATCAGGCTAGCCTTGAACTCACAGAAATTTCCCTGCCTCTGACCTCTGAGTGATAGGATTAAAGGTATGGACTACCTCGCCTGACTAAGTCTTTTTTTATTTCTTAAGAAGGAAAATTATAAAAGAAATAGTATTATTCAGTCTTCTAGGCATCCTTCCAATTAATTGTCTTCCCTGGGGAACCATTATTTATATACATGTATTATATATAGTATATATTTTTACATATATAATATATACTGAGTACTATGCATAATATATATATTTTTTATTCTAATCCTAGCTTTTTAATTTGTTTTTATTTAACATCCTTTCTATCAAATTTTCATTTGGAACATATCAACCATGGACACTGACAACTTTCACTATGATCTTATGCATCTATTTTCTCTCAGAGCCCAAGTTTGCTTTTTTACACATGAAGGTTTTGATACAGATTTCTGTGAGTTATATTTACATTGGCCATGGAGTATCCATTGGGAACAAAAGGTGAGGGGCAGTAGGATTGGAAAGGACTAGCTGTTTGGCTACTGGTCTTATAGTAAATCTAGAAGCAGATGAGTTTTTACATGTATATTTAGCTTGCTGACAGTTAAGTGTGTCCCATTTACTTCCTTCTGGAACAGACTCTTACTCTTGCAAGGCTATGATTTATTTTTTTCTCCTGGTTATTTTCTGGTTGCCTCTGTATTTGAGCTCATTCTGTGGTTGGGGAAGCATTTCCATTTTTCTTTCTTTTCATCAAAAACCTTATCATTTCCTATGGTACCATTGTCTGTCTCCAGAGTGTGTCAAAATCTGCTTCTCTTGTTCCCCTGTTAACTTGTTTCCTAATCTGTAGAAAGAAGAGCTGCTAACATATTACATTGCCATGATTTTATGTGCTCACTAATTTTAAGTTAGTTTAGGGAGTCAGCAGAGAAATTACATTGATTTGTTGTACCTGTCACCCAAGTGCAGACATATTAAAGTGGGTACATTAGGATCAAGAGACTACCGTACATAAATGTGATTTAGATTACTTTCCTTTTAGAGTCTTTTGTCCTTTCTCCTATTTGTTAGTTCCCAAACTCCTGTGCTTTATTTTTACCTGCAAAATCTTTTTTCAAATTCTACCTCTCCTTGAACATCACTAGCTGCTTTTGCCTTTAACATTTCCTTTTACTTTAATCTTTAAACAATCCATGCCTGAAGCTCAAGATGTAGCTCAGTGGTAGATTGCCTAGTATGTACAAGGCCCCGAGTTCAATCCCCAACACCAAAGGGGGAAAAACAAAAACTCATGCTAATTAAATCGTTATCTAACAACCATTCTGTGACTTATTTCTTATTACCTGGTATATGTGGCCCACAACTCATACCCTATTCTGTCCATACTTTTAGTTCATTGTATTTCTAGCCTGCCATTCCCACAAGCCCCAATTTCTTTTTTTACTTTTAGTCTCATATATGTAACCTAATTCTTTTATCCTGTAAGTCTGATACCAAAAGTATCTAGTCCTTGAAAAGAAATTGCCTTGTTAGGTAAGGCCTTAGTCTTATCCAAGGTTTAGATCTAGAAAGCATTGTTTTATTTATTTGTTGGTTGGTTTGAAGTAGACTCTTACTCTGTATTCCAAGCTGGTCCATAATTCACTGTGTAGCCTAGGTTGATATCAAATCAATGGTACCCTCAGCACACATACCAGTTCAGCCTCAGTTATATATACATGTACCGTTCTGCAAAAATTCTATATCTTAATATCCTTTAGCAATTCAGAAGAATTGACTACTCAGAATTTCAGTTTCATTTGAGGAATTGAAACATTTGACATTGTGTTTTGATTTCTGCATGGTAGCAGTCAAACTTTGACCTACATGCTTTCCCCATAGAACAAAGTTTTTGTGGAGAAGGTGGTTAGGGGAGGAGGAGGCAGGCTGTTTACTCCAGAATTCCATACATGGTTAATTTTGTTTGGTTCCATTATATCTTAGCCCTCGTAGACATTGATTTTATAATTCTTATTCTAGCCTTTTCCCCCTCCTGTTTTATACTTGGGAGCATGGCCTCCTAAGCTCTCACACATTCTTAACTTGAGGAATGCATTGGCATTCCAAGGCTTGTCTGAATATGGTAGTAACTCCTCTTAGGAAATAGAGTATTTGATGAATTTACTCTCCAGAACTAGTTATTGCTCACATGTGAGCTTGTCTTAGTTCCTGGTTCCCACATTTGTATGAGTGTGCTTCATAGCCACATGCTTCGCTTGTGATTTGTGTTGAACAAATGATCTTACCCATTCTTTTAATCAAATAAGCAATTATTTTTTATTATCTGTGATGTTTAGGTAGTATGTTAACTGTACATGGAAATCTGTATACAGAAGTAGTAACTGCAATGTGAAGTGATTTAATCAATAAAAACTTTGGTGAGGAACAATGCTAGAAGAAAAAAGTTTTTTCCCCCCTGCTATCAAACAAGCTCAGTTTACTTATACTGTTTGCTAGAGGGGAAACCATACTAACTAACCATTGCTTTATATCCTTGAGGATATTTATAGTTTTTTATTTTGGTTTACATATAGCAATCATTTAATATCTATAAAGCTTTTGTTAGGAAATTGAGGTGATAGTCACAACTATTTTTTCTTCATTACCATTTATACTCATTGGAGTACTAGTTGTGGGTTCTGTAAACCAATAGTCATAAGGCACTAAGTAGTTGAAGCTAGAAAGAATTCTGTACTTCCTTGCTTTTCCTCTTCAGGTAGACACATTCACTAAAGTGCTATTTTCTTTTGCAGTTTCAAGGTCTTGATATTGGGATAGGACTTATAAAAGGTTCTTCTCTCACAATTGCCCATGTGTGTGACTATCCTCATTGTACATTTTTCATTCTGACAGGCAACCCCGTATGCAATTAAGTTTCAGCTTAAAAGATTCTCAACTTTAACTTTGTGTTACATTTCACTGACACAGAACATCCCAGAGACTGTGTTTGCTGTAAAAGTTTGTAAGGGTGCCTGCAGATGGAATGCTAGATCAGGATGCCTGTCCCTGTTTTTCTCCTTGTAACTTCTTCCTTGTGAATATTCCTTTGATATTCTAAATGTCAACTTCACCCTTATGTGCTTCAGCTTTGGAGAGGGAGAGGGATAAACATTGAAGGGGTGAGTCATGAAATCTTCAAATGACACTTAACCAGGAGTTAGCTACTTTTGGGGCAGGTTTGTATTTTAAAGTTTCTCTTAATTTTTTTTAATATCACCAAAAAGGCTATTTTTAGAGACATCTGAACTATTCAATCAGATAAAAAGAATTGAGAACATTGAGATAGTTACTAATATAATATAAAATGATGTTTATACACGTAATCTTCTTAGAAGAATAGAAGGACCCCTTTGTTTGACTGTTCTATGTGATATTAAGAATACAGTTGATAGCTTCAAAAGAGTATATGTGTGAGAGGGATAGCAGACTGAACTGAGCAAAATCAACAAAATCCTAACTGGGAAAAAGATAGGGTTCTGTGACACCTTAGATTTATAAGTTAATCTTGCTTATTTATGATTGTTAACATGATGTACATTTTAAAATTAGCATTTAAAATAAAATGTAAAAGAATGTTGCATATGATTGGTATAAGTTCAGTGTTAATGACAATAAAATTGTAAATGTATGGAGGACAAAATTCAAACTGTGAGTTCTGTACTATTTTGTTACTATGCCTTCTTAGTGTTTTGGGGATTTTAGAGACAGCGACTCACTTTGGAGCTGTCCTGGAATTCTATATAGTACAGGATGGCATCTAACACATTGCAATCCTCCTGTCTCATGCTCTCAAAGTTCTAGGGTTATAAGTATGTTTGGTACATTGAGCTTTGGAATGGATTTCCAGTTGTAACCCCAAACCTCAGTATTATTGAATAAGACTGTGTGGACACTATTGAGATGGTGTGGATAACACTGAGTATCTTTCCACTTGCTCTTGTACTTGTTGATTTGTCATTCCAGGGTGTGGACAGACCCCTAAGCTGAACGTTTCCCGAGGAGGATGCCAAAGCTCCATGAGTCACTCTCAGAATGACATCTCCCATATTTAAGAGCTTCTGGTGCTGTCCATTTTATGGGAATCTGCTTTAAGTCAGAAGATGCATACATACCACCATCCTTTTGACAAGACATTCCAAAGTCACTGATTTTCAGAACATTATTTTCACCTGCAGGCAGTTTCTTGGAACAAGGTCCCCGTGCATACAATTTTATGTGGGACACACCATCCAGAAGCAGCATCTAAAGGAAAATTCACTAACTGACTTTTAGTTCATCTTTCTTTCTCAGAAAGGAGAGGAAATTGCCTCCTGGAAGCAATTCCTTAATGATGTAGATAGGTTGCCTTTGTGTGTGAATTCTGTAAGTGTGAAAACATTGGGGTGATTATGTTGCTTGGAGGGTTTTGGCTTCTTATAAAATTTTAATTCCAATTCATGGGAAAGATCTTTGTGTTTTAACAGCAAAAACATTTTTATTATTTAATATGTACCCTTAAATATGTCATCAAAAGTTTTCTTGTCCTTAAGGAATTCTCATAGTATGACATGATCATAATTGAGACCCCATTTCTTATTCTGGTTATTGTCATATAGATACCATGATGTTCTTTTTCTTTCCCATTTCTTATTTTCATCAGCATGGTCATGTGAATACCATGAAGTTCTTTATTGAAACATCATTCATTTTCAGTCTAAAATCCTGAGATATAGTCAACATTTTAAAGTGGATAATTCAGTGGTCTTTAGTACATTGACTGTGTGGTGCAGTCTAATCTCAGAACGTGCAGGTTAGCAGTCATTCTTATTTCTCTTCTTTCTTCAGCCACTGGAAGCTACTGACACATTTTCTGCCTATGAATTTGCCTGTTTTGGGACATTTCATATAAATGGAATTGTGCAATATCATGTCCTGGGGGCCAGGGTTCTTTCAACTACCATCTTGTTATCAAGAGTCATCCATGGTATAGCATGTGTCAATAATCCATTCCTTCTTAAAGGTTAAATATTCCATAGAATGAATGTGTACCATATTTTGTTTACCCATTTATTCATTGAGGGACAGAAACAATTACACTTTTTAAGTAATAAAATTAGAAGGTCAACATCAGTGTATCCAAAATTATAATTGATGATGTCAAGATTATACATGGTATGCACAGAATGCTGTGTAGAAATGATGTGTAAATTATTTGTCAGCATTTCATGCAAGTGTAATTACTTTCTAAGGCCCTTCTAGCTATGATTTTTTTGGAACTGTGTGAATGTAGTATATTCATTAGTAAAGTTTAATGCATTAAGCATTAATTTAAAATTTGAGAACAATGTTAGGCAGATAAATTATTTGCCACATGCTGTAATGGTCATGTTTTGAATTTATTTCGTTATGCAGTATTTGAAAAATGTCTACATAAAGGAAAGGAAATGAGTATAATTGAGTCAATATATTTTTAAAGCAATTTTTATAATTTAGCAGACATTGCATCTTAATATAATTCACTATTAAAATGTGTCCTTGTGGAAATATCGATGTCATTTTCTTTCTATTTCTTTTGATTGATCTTGTAAAATAGGTTCCTTTCCTTTGTTAAATGTTCTGTTTATTTTTGATACATTATTCTTTGCACCTGTAGAATGTACCTGTTACTCTTTAACCTTTTTCTCTACCCCAGAATCCTTCCATCCTCTCACACATAGAAAATGTTTCAATGTTTCTTAAAATTCATAGTGTCTGAATGGTTTCTAAGAATAGACAGAGACACAGAAATATTTCCTCATTTTCTGGGAACATCCTCCAGGTCTTTGTTATTGATAGAATTCACTGAAGTTTCTTCCCCCTTTCTTTCCCCTCCATCACTCCCTGGCCTTTTCTCTCTGGCCTGTTCTTGCCTTGCTTTGGCCTTCCTCCTCATTTTCCCTCAGCCACTCCTTCTTTTGTCTATCTGTATAACCAGTTTGTTTCTTTTAGGTGGAAAAAATGAAATGAAATCATACAGCTGTGACCTGAATTGTATTTTCCTGAGTAGATTTCTGAGAATTGTGAATGAAGCGGGCCCATTTTCAGTTACCTGCTTTATTGCTCCATGCAGAAAACCTAAAACTGTTGTGTTGTATGTTATTGTACTTTAACTTGTTGCTTAATTTCTACATGTTTATTTTCAGTAATGGCTGAAAGTGTTAATTATTCCATATTTTAGCACAATGTGCTGCATATACTTCCCAATAAGCAAATAAGGTTACATTTGTACAGAATTTCACTTTTGATTAAATACTGCCTGGGTTTCAAGTCCCTTCCCCCATTTGAAATGCTTCCTTTTTAATGTTGAAACTGAAAATAAACAGTTACTGAATGATTTTGAATTTACCTCATCTTAGAACTCAGTTTTAATTTATTTGGCCTGTTTTTAATATTAGTCACTAAAAATAAAGTGGAGCACTGTCTTATGCAACGCCTAAGAATCGTTTTATATAGTATGTGTACAACATTAAAATATGTTCTACAAAGAAAAATATACCAGCGCTCACTTGTCCCTTGCCATTTTTTTCTTGTAATTAGGAAATCTTGGGGGGGGGGGGTAGAAGGGAATAAAAAATTAATTGTGTTTTAATTTTACAGCTACCAGAGCTTTGTATTGCTAAACTTACATCTGGAAAAGTTTCACGTGACATTTTTAAGAGAATTTTTTATCTACTGAATTCTACCAGTGTAACCATTTTTTCTAAATAAACAATAGTTTTCTCAAATGACTATATCATTGTGTATATTGTTACTTATTTAGCATAACTTAAAAGTTAATTATCTTTTGGCTCTTTTTTTTTTCCTGCATAGGCTATGTTGTCAAATAATACCTAGTTATATGCTACCATTGTTAATTTTTGTACTTGGGGTAACCTCTTGACTGAAAACACACCTAATATCTATTTTCCTAATGTCTTGAAGACTATATCTATACAAATCAGAATTTTCAGAGTTGGAAAAGGATATAGTTTTTTAAAAGAGGATTATAAAATGATGGCCCTATCTTAGAATTGACAGAAGAATATATGTTCCAATGTTCCTTTTTGGGTAATTGTAATTTTCAGAAGATGAGCAGAAAAGTTATTTGTGGGAGTGGAGTTTGCATATTGGCTTTTGAATGCCTATAACATAACCCACCCCCCACCCCCCAAAAAAAAACATATTTCAAGGGAAAACATCTTGAGTAAAGTGATTTGTGACTGGGAGAAAACAACTATGATTTACTTTAAAATCATGTGTGAAATGTGTTAAAGAACAGCTGTTTCTTTTATCTTTAATCTAGCATCAAGGGTTTATTTTTTATTTTTTTTAAAAATACTTTAGTTACATCTCAAATGTTGCCCCGCTCCCAGTACCCTCTTGCAGAGTTCTTCCCCCCACCATCCCTTTCACCTCTGAGAGGGTGCCACTCTCCCCCCCACCCCCCATATCTTCCACCCTGGTCCATTAAGTCTCTGCAAGCTTAGGTGCATCTTCTCTCACTGAAGCCAGACAAGCAGACAAGGCAACCCTCCGCTAAATAGGCGTCTTAGGGGTGGGGGTGGCTGGGATGTTCTATGGTTGGTGGTTCAGTCTCTGGGAGCTCCCAGGGGTTCAGGTTAGTTAACACTGTTGGTCTTTCTGTGGAGTTGCAGTCTCCTTGAGGGCCTTCTATCCTCCCTGTAACTCTTCCATAGGCATCCCCAACCTCTGTTCAAAGTTTGTCTTCGAGTATCTGCAACTGTCTTAGTCAGCTGCTGGGTAGAGCCTCTCAGATGGCTGCTGTGCTAAGACTCCTGTTTGCAAGCACAACATGGCATCATTTGGTGTGCAGGCTCTAGTTAACTCAGGCATGATCTAGAGTATTTCTCCATTTGGAGATTCCTTCAGGATGTTTTAAGTGCCTCTTCTAGAAGTAGAACGGAAGTTTCTGTCCTTATGAACCATCCCATTTTTATTAGCAGATTCAAACAACAATTCATAATGTTAGTAGAGGAAGATGCTCTGAGGAGGCTCGGTGAGGCAGGGCTCACTCCTTACTACCTTTCATACAGCATAATTATCGAGTGAAGGTGAATAAAACAGGACATTTTGTGGTAGTTAGCATGATGTATTTTTTTTCTGAGGTTGGCCTCACACCATTTAGCTGAGGGAGGCCTTATATTTCTGACTCACCTGCCCAGTGCTGACATTTTATGTGTGTGCCACCACTCCTGGTCATAAAACGATCTTTATGCTCTGCTGCCCTTTGTACACTTTTGATAGCCTTCCTGCGGTGTCCTTTCTAGCCTTGACAAACCTGCCTGCCTCTGCCTCATGAGCACCGAGATTACAGTGTGTGCCACCACACTCAGTTTTAATCAATTATTTACAAGTGATGTAGGATGACATACTAGTGATATCCACGAAAGTCATGCAATATGCAGAATCTGAGTTTTAACGAGTGGCTTTTGAGGTTTGTCACTTATATGTAAAGGTCTTAATTGGGCTTGGATATGTTTATATTACAGATGAGGTCCCTTCTTGTCACTGAAGATAGAAAGAAATTTATTTGCATTCACCAAAAAGTCAAGTTTTTTTTTTCCCCAGGAAATAAAACAGCAGGAAGTATCAGGCTTGGTGGCACACACCTTTAGTGCAACACTTGGGAGACAGAGACAGGTGGATCTCTGTGACTTCAAAGTCTTGATCTACTTATTCCAGGTCAGTCAGAACTATGTAGTGTAACATCTCAAAAGCAAAACAAAATGGAAGTAATTTTGAATGTCCCCAAATGTTAGTGGCTGGGCGATTATGATTGCCCTTCCCCCAACTCATTTCATAGGAAAAGTGGTCCAGACATAGAGACTTTTGATGATTTTATTTGGTCCAGGAAAACAATTCTGAAGATTTGCAAGAGGGTATATAACCTGAGATTTACAATAGCATTTCTTTCCTTTTTTGTTAATGAAATCAGCTTTTTTCATATATGATTATGATTGCCCTCCCTCAACTCTTCCCAGATCCTTACCCACCCAGATCTGCATCCTTTCTTGCTCATTTTCATTAGAAAATAAACAGGCATTTAATAATAATAATAAAATATGATAAAAGTTTTTTAAAAAGGACAAAATGGATGAACAGAAAAACAAAGAGCTGAGGTAAAAGTTTGAGAAACAAATATAGATGCACATACACAGACACATACACACTGACATCAACTTAAATCCCTTGAAAACACAAAATTGGAAGCCATAATATGTAAATAAAAGACCTGCAAGGTAATGAAGAGAGGAGGCAGAGTGGGGAAAGCCCAGACAAAACACTATGAGGTTAAAACAAAGACCCAAGACACCTCGAAAAATATCATTGAGTTCTTTTTGTGTTATCCATTTCCTTCTGGACACAGGCCTGGGCTTAAGAGAGTGGTTTTTCTCCCCAATGAAACTCTGTTGGAGAAAACTAACTTCATTGGTGAGTGGTTATCATTTGGAGATCACTTTGGGGCTAGGGATGAGACATTTGTGTCCACTTCTTGCAGTGCTGAAAGCACATCTGGTACAAAGCAGTGCAGGTCCCATGCATGCTGCCAGTCTCTGTGAGTTCTTATGGCCATCAGTCCTGCTGTATTTAGGTGACCTTGTTTCCTAGATGGGGTAGGATAGGGGATTGATGGAGACAGCCCATTTAAGACCAAGTATTCCAATATATCTCATTTTTCAGCACCTTGTCCAGCTGTCTCTGTTCTTATCTACTGCAGAAGGAAGTTTCTCTGATGATTGCCGAGCAAGATATTCAACTATGAGTATAGCAGAATGTCATCACAAGTCATTTTGCTGTTACATTTCTTTAGCAGAACAGTAATAGTTGGTTTTTCCCTAGGTCCCTGGCCTACCTACTGAGCCACCCAACTAGTGTCAGGCATAGTAACGGTTTGAATAGGTTTGGCCCCTATAGATCCATTTGTTTGAATGCTTGACCTATGGGGATTGGCCTTGTTGGAGGAAGTGTGTCACTGTGGGGGTGGGCTTTGAGGTCTCTGTGCTCAAGCTCTGAGCAGTGTGGAATATTGGAACCAGCTCCTGGCTACCTTCAGACCAAGATTAGAACTCTCATCTCCTTCTCCAGCACCATGTCTACCTCTTGCTGCCTTGCTTCTTGTAATGATGATAACAAACTGAATCTCAGAACCAATAAGCCAGCCCCAATGAAATGATGTCCTTTAGAAGAGTTTCCTTGGTCATAGTGTCCACAGCAACAGAAGACACATGGGTTCCATCTCATGGAATGGTGAAGAAAACCATGAAGTTGGTCTGACTTAACTGCCCCGAGGGGTGTATGTCTGGGTTTTCAAGTTAGAGTCCACAGCTCATGGAGCACACTGGGTTTCTCCACTTCCTGAGAGACCGATACACTCCCTCAGGCAGTGAAGCATTCAGGCTGCTTTTTCACTCAGAAGTCAAGGAAGCATGGAAACTTGACAGGGCATTTAGTCTTATGTACCCTGAATAGTTTGCAAAATGTCATTGTATCCTGGCAAGTACAACTATATTGAATCTGGCAATTGCCATTATATTCTGTTTCTGATAAAGATATAAAAAGTCTGATTTCTTTCAATAAAATTGTCCCAGACTCAGTCTTGCTGTGGTGCTTCTAACAAGAGCCTGGTTTCATTCCTTGTGGTTATATCAGATGACCTTGGCTCTGTAAGTAAGCTTACAGGTGGCGCCAGGAGGAAGGACCTAAACTATGGGCATTTAAGAAAAAGTTAAGCGGTGAGGATCTCCTGGGAATACTGTGCACACAAGTCTAATAGGTCAGGAGCACTCACTAGAGGTAATGAGATGGGACAGACAGAGTCAAACGAGCAACATTTGGTTGCAGAAGTTCTGCAAGCTTTGTTGCTGGAAGGAGGAGTGAAAATGGGACACAGCAGTTGATGAAGGTCCTGGCATTCACTAGCAAACATTAGCCTTACTCTGAACAGGGATCTCTGGATCGCAGAACTTGATCTCGGTTAGGAAGAGCAATTTAGGGAGAATTTGATGTAAGAAAACCAGAAACAATTCCTAGTGATACCTTTCAGTTTTGGAAAGAAGTAAAAACAATAGATTAAAAATGACACAATTTAAACTAAAAATGAAAGTGATCAGAAAAAGGCATAACTAATGCTGGAAATAGAAGGAAAATTAGACCTTGAAAATATATTATCTAATGTCCCTGTCTTGATGAGGCTGTTCTCCTCGTGCTGACTTTGCACGCACCCCCCTCACCCCACTTCCAACTCCAATTTCCTCTGTTCTTAAACCCTATCTGTCCAGTGCAGTTTCTGATTGCATGGAAACCTCTGTTCGATGCTTTGCTTCATTTCTTCCTGAAGTTGTTGGGAAGTTTCTTAACTTTCATAAGAGAACTGCTTCCTTTTAAGTCATGGTAAGGGTCTCCCAGATAAGAGACTGTATTGAGCCCTGGAGATGGGAAAAGGCATAGAAGGATTTTCTCTTGTCCTAGTGTGTGAAATGCCCAATCCTTGTAACCCAGGGCAAAGAGGTAGAAACTATATACCCATTCCATTTAAGACTTTTAATGATCTTAAGCAGGCTTGTGCTCAATATGGACCAATTGCTCCTTTTGCATTGTCTCTCCTCGTTTCTATTTCTGGGCAAACTTACCTTTTTTTTTTCTGACTGACAGATCTTAGCAAAAGCTTGTCTTACTAGGAGTAAATATTTACTGTGAAAGGCTGTTTATTCAAAAAGATGTCAGGACCAAGCTACTAGAAATCAAAATAATGTGCCATAAATTTTGAAATGTTAACAGAAGAAGGCATGTATAATAATGCTCAAGGACAGGTTACATATCTACATATCTACATATCTACAAGTTACATAACTATATATGAGACTTATGGACAAATCAGCGCTTTGTCTTTACAGACACAGCCTAAGTTACCAGAGTCTGGAAAAAAAAAAGACAGAAGAACTTGCTAAAATTGGACAGGGGTCTGATGAGACATATCAGATTTTGTCTTTTGCAGGTAGTCAATTGCCTGGTGGTTGATGGGGAGGCAGGAATGATTATTGCTAAACAACTGGCATATTAGGCTCCTAATGCTGCAAACCAAACTGCCATCTGTCCCTTTCAAAAGAAAGGCAATATTCATTGATTGCATCTGCCTCTATGCTGATACATTCAAATGCCTTCATATACTCTTAGAGTCAACTGTGGTTGTGGCCCTCAACTGTAGGCAGTCATTCAACAATGGAAAAAAGAATAAAAAATGACAACCCAAGTTTATGCCAAAAGTTTGATGCTACTGCTGTAAAGACAGCTAAAGAATTGTTTCCTCTTGTTTTTCTAATACATTGCATGAATGATATTCTGCTTTCTATACAAAATAATAAAAGTTACAAAATAAAATTTGGGTTAATCTTTTAAATTTGTATTTCTCATTAAAAAAATAAAAATTTTGTTGAACACTTGCTATTTTATGCCCCTGTAAAATATTAAAAACTAACAATACTCCTATATACACTGCCAAGCCTTTTCAGGAATATATATATATATATTCCTGAAAATATATATATTGGTTTTTTTCGAGACAGGGTTTCTCAGTCCTGGCTGTCCTGGAACTCACTCTGTAGACCAGGCTGGCCTCGAACTTAGAAATCTGCCTGCCTCTGCCTCCCAAGTGCTGGGATTAAAGGCATGCACCACCACACCCGGCCCTTTTCAGGAATATTGTCAACAGTTTGGTATAACCCACATCACAAGCATTCCATCAGGGTCAATATTTTATAGAAAGAGCAAATAGACAACTTAAACGTTATTTAAAAATAAAGGAGGGGGAGTAGAGTAACAATGGATCCTCATTTTATTTTATCTTCTTTTATATACATTAATTTTTAAAAAATTGGGCCAATTGAATGGCCTGGATCCACTAATTCATCGGAGCCGAGGCTGTTCCTCCCCCCACCCCCAGCTTACCCCTCTCCCCACCGCCCCAAAGGGGCAAAGGGAGCAAACAGAGAGGAAGGGGGGAAAGAGAGAGAAGAGAGAGCGAAGGGCAAGAGGGTCTGCCTTTTATTTAGGCTGTGATGTAACTGCTTGTAGTTAAAGGTGGAAGGTAAGCCAGGTGAACTCTGGGAATGTATGGCAGTTGCCATGGCAACAGATGCATAGATCTCTGCGTTTTAGTGTCTCCATTGAGAAGTTAGTGTAATTCTAATAGGTCTGCCTTTATATGTTACATGCTAAAAAGCTGTTGTGGATACCTGAAAGACAGACTTGACCTGTGGAAGATGGAGAAAGAGCTTCCAAAGTGTCTGCAGAAGCTTCACCTGAAGAAAATTTCCTTTGCTGACTATGTAGTTTCTTTTCCTATTTTCTTCAGATTAGTTTTACTTTGAAATCTATTTTGTGTGTGTGTGCATTTAAAATGTTTACACTGGCTTTCTTGTTGGATCCTAATTGCTTGCAATATCTTTTCCCATAATTTGCCCTGAGGTGATGTCTATCCTTGATGTTAAAGTGTATTTCTTGGATGCAGCAGAAGGATGAATGATGTTCTTGAACCCAATCTGTTAGTCTGTGTCTTTTTACTGGGGCAGTTGAGAATGTTAATGTTAAGATTTATCAGTGAGCCATTTTTGTTGATTTCCATTTGTTGTCTTAGAAACATGGCTTGTGTCTGGGCAGACTACACCAGGCCAGTACAGTTCCACGTGAGAGAGGTTTATTGAGGGAGAAAGGGGCAAAGGACGCAACAGAGAGGAAGGGGGAAAAGAGAGAGAAGGGCAAGAGGGTCTGTCTTTTATTTAGGCTGTGATGTAACTGTGGCAACAGATGTGTGGATCCCTGCGTTTTAGTGTCTCCATTGAGAAGTCAGGTGTAATTCTAATAGGTCTGCCTTTTTATGTTACATGGCATTTTCTCATGCAGCTTTTAATATTCTTTCATTGTTCTGTATGTTTAGTGTTTTTATTATTATTTGTCATAGAGAATTTGTTTCCAGGCCTGGTCTATTTGGTATTCTGTCTTCTTCTTGTACCTTGATAGGCAGGTCCTTCTTTAGTTTAAGGTAATTTTCTTGTATATTTTCTGAATGTTTGACCTAGATTTCTTCTTCTTCCTCTATTCCTATTATTCATAGATTTGGTCTTTTCTTTTTTAAAAACAGATTTATTTATATTATATATTATATGTAAGTATACTTACATATTATATTTATATGTAAGTATACTGTAGCTATCTTCAGACATATCAGACAAGGGTGTCAGATCTCATTATGGATGGTTGTGAGGCACAATGTGGTTGCTGGGATTTGAACTCAGGACATTTGGAAGAGCAGTCAGTGCTCTTACCTGCTGATCCATCTCACCAGCCCTTGGTCTTTTCATAATATTCAAGATTTCCTGGATATTTTGCACCTTTTTTTAAAAAATTAAGTTTTCTTTGACAGTGTTATCCATTTCTTCTATCGTGGTGGCTTCAATACCTGTGATCCTTCCATCTCTTGTATTCTGTTGAGGAGGCTTGAGTTTCCTGTTTGACTTCTTAAAACTTTCATTTGGTGTTTTCCCTCAGTTTGGCTTTTCTTTTATTGATTATATTACCACTTTCATGTCTTGAAAAGTTTTCTTCATTTCATTCCTCTGTCTGTATTTTCATTAACGGATTTATCTATATCCTCTTTAAGGACCTCTAACATAAGACATCCGGCCACCTTCCGGGCCAGAGGACAGGTGTCCGCCCGGCCTGGGAGGGCTTTGCCTCAGCATCAGTGGGAGCCATCTTGGATCCAGGACTCCGCTGAAAGTAGTCTGCACAGGTGAGAGTGTGCACTACAGAAGCTGACAGCTTCTGGCACAGGCAGGAGCCACAGAGCTTCTGAGACAGCCCCCTTTTCAGGCTCCAGACATCCGGACCCCTTCCCGGCCAGAGGACAGGTGTCCGCCCCACCTGGGAGGGCTTTGCCTCAGCATTGACAGGAGCTATCTTGGTTCCGGGACTCCGCCGAAAGTAGTCTGCACAGGTGAGAGTGTGCACTACAGAAGCTAACAGCTTCTGTGATAGGCCAAAGCAACACAGCTTCTGGGAAAGGTTCTGTTTTGGGCCTTCATCTTCGGCCAGAAGGGGAGTCCGAATGCCAGATATCTGTGCACCTTCCCTGTAAGAGGAGAGCTTGCCTGCAGAGAGTGCTCTGAACATTGAAACTCAGAGGAGACATCTAGTCTCCAAGGTCTGCTGATAGAGGGTAACAGAATCACTAGAGGAACAATCTCTAACCAGAGACAACTATAACAACTAACTCCAGAGATTACCATATGGTGAAAGGTAAAGGTAAGAATCTTACTAACAGAAACCAAGACCACTCACCATCACCAGAACCCAGCACTCCCACTTCGCCCAGTCCAGGACATCCTAACACACCTGAAAACCTAGACCCAGATTTAAAAGCATATCTCATGATGATGGTAGAGGACATCAAGAAGGACTTTAATAACTCACTTAAAGAAATACAGGAGAACACTGCTAAACAGGTAGAAGACCTTAAAGAGGAAGCACAAAAATCCCTTAAAGAATTGCAGGAAAACACAACCAAACAGGTGATGGGATTGAATAAAACCATCCAAGACCTAAAAAGGGAAGTAGACATAATAAAGAAAACCCAAAGTGAGGCAATGCTGGAGATAGAAACCCTAGGAAAGAAATCCGGAACCATAGATGCGAGCATCAGCAACAGAATACAAGAGATGGAAGAGAGAATCTCAGGTGCAGAAGACACCATAGAGAACATCGGCACAACAGTCAAAGAAAATACAAAATGCAAAAGGATCCTAACTCAAAACATCCAGGAAATCCAGGACACAATGAGAAGACCAAACCTACGGATAATAGGAGTAGATGAGAATGAAGATTTTCATCTCAAAGGAACGGCAAATATCTTCAACAAAATTATAGAAGAGAACTTCCCAAACCTAAAGAAAGAGATGCCCATGAACATACAAGAAGCCTACAAAACTCCAAGTAGACTGGACTAGAAAAGAAATTCCTCCCAACACATAATAATCAGAACAACAAATGCACTAAATAAAGATAGAATATTAAAAGCAGTAAGGGAAAAAGGTCAAGTAACATATAAAGGCAAACCTATCAGAATTACACCAGATTTTTCACCAGAGACTATGAAAGACAGAAGAGCCTGGACAGATGCTATACAGACACTAAGAGAAAACAAATGCCAGCCCAGGCTACTATACCCAGCCAAACTCTCAATTACCATAGATGGAGAAACCAAAGTATTCCATGACAAAACCAAATTCACACATTATCTTTCCACAAATCCAGCCCTTCAAAGGATAATAACAGAAAAAAACCAATACAAGGATGGAAACCACGTCCTAGAAAAAGCAAGAAGGTAATCCCTTGACAAACCTAAAAGAAGACAGCCACAAAAACAGAATGCCAACTTTAACAACAAAAATAATAGGAAGCAACAGTTATTTTTTCTTAATATCTCTTAATATCAATGGACTCAACTCCCCAATAAAAAGACATAGGCTAACAGATGGGCTACACAAACAGGACCCAACATTTTGCTGCTTACAGGAAACTCATCTCAGAGAAAAAGATAGACACTACCTCAGAATGAAAGGCTGGAAAACAATTTTCCAAACAAATGGTCTGAAGAAACAAGCTGGAGTAGCCATTCTAATATCTAATAAAATCGACTTCCAACCCAAATTCATCAAAAAAGACAAGGAGGGGCACTTCATACTCATCAAAGGTGAAATCCTCCAAGAGGAACTCTCAATTCTGAATTTCTATGCTCCAAATACAAGGGTAGACACATTCATTACAGAAACTTTAGTAAAGCTCAAAGCACACATTGCACCTCACACAATAATAGTGGGAGACTTCAACACACCACTTTCACCAATGGACAGATCATGGAAACAGAAACTAAACAGGGACACAGTGAAACTAACAGAAGTTATGAAACAAATGGATCTAACAGATATCTACAGAATATTTTATCCTAAAACAAAAGGATATAACTTCTTCTCAGCACCTCATGGTACCTTCTCCAAAATTCACCACATAATTGGTCACAAAACAAGCCTCAACATATACAAAAATATTTGGTCACAAAACAGGCCTCAACAGATACAAAATATTGAAATTGTCCCATGCATCCTTTCAGATCACCATGCACTAAGGCTGATCTTCAATAACAAAATAAATAATAGAAAGCCAACATTCATGTGGAAACTGAACAACACTCTTCTCAATGATACCTTGGTCAAGGAAGGAATAAAGAAAGAAATTAAGGACTTTTTGGAGTTTAATGAAAATGAAGCCACAACATACCCAAACCTATGGGACACAATGAAAGCATTTCTAAGAGGGAAACTCATAGCTCTGAGTGCCTCCAAAAAGAAACTAGAGAGAGTACACATTAGCACCTTGACAACACTCCTAAAAGCTCTAGAACAAAAGGAAGCAAACTCACCCAAGAGGAGTAGATGGCAGGATATAATCAAACTCAGTGACAAAATCAACCAAGTGGAAACAAGAAGAACTATTCAAAGGATCAAGCAATCGAGGAGCTGGTTCTTTGAGAAAATCAACAAGATAGATAAACCCTTAGCCAGACTCACTAGAGGGCACAGGGAAAGCATCCTAATTAACAAAATCAGAACTGAAAAGGGAGACATAACAACAGATCCTGAAAAATCCAAAACACCATCAGATCCTTCTACAAAAGACTATACTCAACAGAACTGGAGAACCTGGATGAAATGGACAAGTTTCTAGACAGCTACCAGGTACCAAAGTTAAATCAAGATCAGGCTAATGATCTAAACAGTCCTATATCCCCTAAAGAAATAGAAGCAGTCATTAATAGTCTCCCAACCAAAAAAAGCCCAGGACCAGATGGATTTAGTGCAGAGTTCTATCAGACCTTCAAAGAAGATCTAATCCCAGTTCTTCACAAACTATTCCACAAAATAGAAACAGAAGTTACTCTACCCAACTCATTCCATGAAGCCACAATTACTCTGATACCTAAACCACAAAAAGACCCAACAAAGATAGAGAACTTCAGACCAATTTCCCTTATGAATATTGATGCAAAAATCCTCAACAAAGTTCTCGCTAACCAAATCCAAGAACACATCAAAACAATCATCCATCCTGACCAAATAGGTTTTATCCCACGGATGCAGGGATGGTTCAATATAAGGAAATCCATCAACATAATCCAGTATATAAACAAACTCAGAGACAAAAACCACATGATCATCTCGTTAGATGCTGAGAAAGCATTTGACAAAATCCAACACCCATTCATGATAAAAGTCTTGGAAAGATCAGGAATTCAAGGCCCATACCTAACCATGATAAAAGCAATCTACAGCAAATCAGTAGCCAACATCAAAGTAAATGGTGAGAAGTTGGAAGCAATCCCAGTAAAATCAGGGAGTAGACAAGGCTGCCCACTTTCTCCCTACCTATTCAACATTGTACTTGAAGTCCTAGCCAGAGCAATTCGACAACAAAAGGAGATAAAGGGGATACAAATTGTAAAGGAAGAAGTCAAAATATCACTTTTTGCAGATGATATGATAGTATATATAAGTGACCGTAAAAATTCCACCAGAGAACTCCTAAGCCTGATAAACAGCTTCAGTGAAGTAGCTGGATATAAAATTAACTCAAACAAGTCAATGGCCTTTCTGTACACAAAGGATAAACAGCCTGAGAAAGAAATTAGGGAAACAACACCCTTCTCAATAGTCACAAATAATATAAAATACCTTGGCGTGACTCTAACTAAGGAAGTGAAAGATCTGTATGATAAGAACTTCAAGTGTCTAAAGAAAGAAATTAAAGAAGATCTCAGAAGATGGAAAGATCTCCCATTCTCATGGATTGGCAGGATTAAAATAGTAAAAATAGCTATCTTGCCAAAAGCAATCTACAGATTCATTGCAATCCCCATCAAAATTCCAGCTCAATTCTTCAATGAATTAGAAAGGGCAATCGGCAGATTCATCTGGAATAACAAAAAACCTAGATTAGCAAAAACTCTTCTCAAGGATAAAAGAACCTCTGGTGGAATCACCATGCCTGACCTAAAGCTGTACTACAGAGCAATTGTGATAAAAACTGCATGGTACTGGTATAGAGACAGACAAGTAGACTAATGGAACAGAATTGAAGACCCAGAGATGAACCCACACACCTATGGTCACTTGATCTTTGAAAAGGGAGCTAAAACCATCCAGTGGAAAAAAGACAGCATTTTCAATAAATGGTGCTGGCACAACTGGTGATTATCATATAGAAGAATGCAAATTGATCCACTCCTATCTCCTTGTACTAAGGTCAAATCTAAGTGGATTAAGGAACTCCACATAAAACCAGAGACACTGAAACTTATAGAGGATAAAGTAGGGAAAAGCCTCGAAGATATGGGTATAGGGGGAAAATTCCTGAATAGAATAGCCATGGCTTGTGCTGTAAGATCGAGAATTGACGAATGGGACCTCATGAAACTGCAAAGCTTCTGCAAGGCAAAAGACACCGTCAATAAAACAAAAAGACCACCAACAGATTGGGAAAGGATCATTACCTATCTTAAATCAGATAGAGGACTAATATCCAATATATATAAAGAACTCAAGAAGGTGGACTCCAGAAAATCAAATAACCCCATTAAAAAATGGGGCTCAGAGTTGAACAAAGAATTCTCACCTGAGAAATACAGAATGGCAGAGAAGCACCTGAAAAAATGTTCAACATCCTTAATCATCAGGGAAATGCAAATCAAAACAACCCTGAGATTCCACCTCACACCAGTCAGAATGTCTAAGATAAAAAATTCAGGTGACAGCAGATGCTGGCGAGGATGTGGAGAAAGAGGAATACTCCTCCATTGTTGGTGGGATTGCAAGCTTGTACAACCACTCTGGAAATCAGTCTGGCGGTTCCTCAGAAAATTGGACATAGTACTACCGGAGGATCCCACAATACCTCTCCTGGGCATATATCCAGAAGATGTCCCAACCGGTAAGAAGGACACATGCTCCACTATGTTCATAGCAGCCTTATTTATAATAGCCAGAAGCTGGAAAGAACCCAGATGCCCCTCAACAGAGGAATGGATACAGAAAATGTGGTACATTTACACAATGGAGTACTACTCAGCTATTAAAAAGAATGAATTTATGACATTCCTAGGCAAATGGATGGACCTGGAAGACATCATCCTGAGTGAGGTAACCCAATCACAAAGGAACTCACACAACATATACACAATATTTACTCACTGATATGTGGATATTAGCCCAGAAACTTAGTATACCCAACATATAAGATACAATTTGCTAAAAGCATGAAACTCAAGAAGAACGAAGACCAAAGTTTGGATACTTTCCCCCTTCTTAGAATTTTGAACAAAATACCCATGGAAGCAGTTACAGAGACAAAGTTTGGAGCTGTGAATCAAGGATGGACCATCTAGAGTCTGCCATATCCAGGGATCCATCCCATAATCAGCCTCCAAACACTGACACCATTGCATTCACAGTGCATACATTTTGCTGAAAGGACCCAGATAGAGCTGTCTCTTGTGAGACTATGCCGGGGCCAAGCAATCACTGAAGTGGATGCTCACAGTCAGCTATTGGATGGATCACAGGGCTCCCAATGGAGGAGCTAGAGAAAGCACCCAAGGAGCTAAAGGGATCTGCAACCCTAAAGGTGGAACAACATTATGAACTAACCAGTACCCCGGAGCTCTTGACTCTAGCTGCATATGTATCAAAAGATGGCCTAGTCGGCCATCATTTGAAAGAGAGGCCCATTGGACTTGCAAACTTTATGTGCCTCAGTACAGAGTAACACCAGGGCCAAAAAGTGGGAGTGGGTGGGTAGGGGAGTGGGGGGGAGTTTATGG
This sequence comes from Mus musculus, assembly GCF_000001635.26. Lineage (NCBI taxonomy): Eukaryota > Metazoa > Chordata > Mammalia > Rodentia > Muridae > Mus > Mus musculus. The sequence continues at coordinate 41,780,798 of NC_000086.7, read as the reverse complement.
GGGACGTTTGGGATAGCATTGGAAATGTAAATGAGGAAAATACCTAATTAAAAAAATAGGACCTCTAACATAATGATAGAGTCTTTTGAAGTTCTTATCTTATCCCTCAGCTATGTTGCAGACTGTGTCTATTGTAGTAGGATTTGTAGCTCTGTGTCTATTGTAGTGGAGACTTATTGTCCTGCGTGTTTGTGTATTTATGCTGTCCTAGGTATCTGGGTTTGGGATGATTATAATTCTAGGTGTTGATATATGATCATGCCTTTGTTGGGTGGGGGTTCTGTCCCTTGGTTCCTTTTGCACTGCCTCGATCCTAGGAGTGTGTGGTGGTGCCTGTATTTGCCTGTTAGGCAGTGCTTCTGAGTCTCTGTTAGGTGTGACCACTGGGGATCCCAGGTAAATTGGTTTCTAGGTATTGGAAATGGGCATGCAAGATAAGGATGGACTGGAAGGGCAGGGGCCTTAGAGGGTCCAGAGAAGGGAGGAAAGCCAAGTCTGCCAGGAGGACATGATTCCCTGGCCTTTGTGTCCTCTTGGTTTCCGGGGGAGTGTATCTTGGGTGTTGGTGGGTCCACGAGGTGGAGTGAGGAAGGAAAGCTGTAGGAGAGAAGCTACTTAATTTCCTGAGTTTGGGAGTAGAGAGGAAGTAGAGACCATAGAGAGTGGTCTGCTACCAAGCTGAGGATAAGACTGGAAAACTGGGGTTGGAAGGACAGAAGGAGAATGAAAACTGCCTATCTGATTCCATGGCGAACTTTGCTAGTGGGTTTCCAGGGTGAGACAAAGGGATGAGTGTGGAAGAAAGGCTAGAGAAGGGGATCTGCTTAGTAAGTTTCCTGACATTTCTCTTTTGTATAGCCATATTTATAAAGACCAGAGAGTCCATACAGTCATTGTTACCATGGTGTAAACACTATGAAAAGGACCTGTGTTTTAAAAGCTGTGTCTGGCCTTGAGTTTTTATTTTTCATTTTTGTGGATGTAGATTTCTCAGGTTGCTTATATAGAAGCTGTAATACACTAGCTTGCTATTTTGTGTCATTACATAGAAGCATAACTTAATTTTTAAGAAGGGGTTTATTTTTAATTATGTGAATCTGTCTGGGTCTCAGAAGCCAGAAAAGGGTGCCAGTTCCTTGTGGGATTGCAACGACGGGTTGTTATAAGGCACCTGTGAGCTCTGATCCTGAAAGAGCCCTCCCCCCCCTTTTTCAAGATATTCCTTAGAAGGCTTGGGTTGTTAGGATCTAATATACTTATTACACACAGAGATAAGAAGTTTATAAATGAGATTTATCCAAATAAGAACAGAAATGCTGGCTGGGATTTCATGCTGGTTAAATTCTGTCATTTCCAAATGTTCAAATTACCTGAATTCTAAAATCACTCCAATAACTCACCCAAAGGGCTTCTGATTCAATATACTTAAGCGGGCGGGGGGGGGGGCTTCTTTCTGATGATTTCTACTTTATACACTTGTACTTACATTACAAATAATAATAATTAAAACTAATGCCAATTATTGAGTACCTACTATAGAGTAGGCCCTGTTTTAGGTGTATTGCATGTACTGTGAAGATTTAATTTATTGGAAGAAAAAACAAAAGAAAACAAAACATTGTGCACACCAGGCAAGGAAATGTAATTTAGTAGAGTTCATCAGAGAAGTAGAGGTGCACAAGACAATATATACAGGCAACAGCTTTTTGTCTATGGAGATACTGGAAATATGATTACTATTGATTGATGTAATAATAAGATTAGTGATATCGCATGCATATTTTTTCAAGGTGAATAAAAAGACTCCCTCCACAGAATTTCTTAAGGCAGCATAGAATCATGTCCAAATAGAATTTACCTCCTGAATCTCATTTAGAACTGGACTAGTGTGGTTAATTGCTTCATCATTGGTCTGGAATCCAAGTGACATTTTCAGTCATGAGCACTCACAGTTCACCATGCCATCTGAGTACTTATGCTGTCTCATTGTAAATCCTTCATAGCACCTTCCTAGATCAATCACACTTAGTCCTAGGTGATTCTCAGGTCGACAGTCCTCTGGATGGGTATCTGTTTTCTAGATGCATATGCTGTTTAACACCTGGTTTCCTGCGTATCATAAGAAATAATCATAAATTTAAAAATTATAAGCCTGATTTTATCTTTATTATTGATGCCTTGGATCAATTATCCCAGAAAGCATAAAATGTACAAAGATGGTAGTGCCTAGCTGGGGCATGGCCAATAACAGTCCATAAATGTTATTTGTTAATAATGGGATATGCAACCCGAGATAGGTAGTATTTCATAGTACATAAAATTAGGGTCATAAAATCCATAAACATAGTTCAATATCATTGAGGTTCTGATACAGACAACTTGTGGGTACTGAGAAATTAGTAGCATTTTAGTCAGTCAGATACTCAAGTTAAATGACATCTTGCTGTCATCTGACAAAAAGAAGGTCAGCCTAAAACTAGGGGTTAAGTAACAAGCCATTTTCTAGCTCGTATCCATGAAATAACGGCTATGTCTGATTTACAACTGCATACTTATCCAGGTTATGTGCACCATGTCCAATCTGCACCTTCTCCTTTCCTTCTGCTCCTTCCATTAAGTACCTCCATTTAGCAACATATCAAAGAAATTAAGCTTTAAAAGTCTGACCCAGGTATGAATGGCCATTACAGCGTTAAAAAGTATCTAAGAATCAGGACAGGGGGTGGGTGAAGCAGTTGTTCATACATCAAGGTTGTAACACTTTTAGTTGAGACTTCTAATATCTCCTCTCTTGTTATTTTCATTATATCTAGTTGTATCTGTAAACACAACAAAGCGTATATTGGATTGGCAAGAATTAGCATCCTTGAAGTTCTTTTTTTGAATATGCATATCTAGGTTTTGCTTGCATGTATGTCTATACACTATGTGCATGCCTGGTTCCTACACACAGAGGCCAGAAGAGGCCATTGGATCTCTTGGAGTTACTGATATTTGTGAGCCACTGTGTGGGTCCTGGAAATCAAACCCAGGTCCTCTGGAAGAGCAGCTGAGCTATCTCTCTAGCCCCAAGTAGTGTTTCCTTTTATACCCAACTCTACATGCAAGAAAAACCTGCTTGGCCCTGTCCATCATCCTGGCCAAAATTTAATAAAGCTTGCTTCAAATTTGTGTCAAAATGGTGGTACTTGTCTTATTTCTCATCTGGTGGGGTTAATACTGCTGGTTCTGCTGTAAGCTCGAGGGAACATTTTGTTAAAAGAATTTTTTTCTTGGCCCTATGGCAAACCATATATGTAAACACATGTTTGACAAACAATCCTTGATCTGTATCTCAGTTTGTCTAGAGTTGATGTCCATGTTTTACAAAGAATATATCATGGCTGTATTTCTAATACCTGTTGCCCAGCCAACTGTCCCTTTGCTACAGCACATATCTATAAGTAAGGATTATGATAACCTTCAGGCTCTTAGGAAGCATTAAACACTTAGAGAGGACAATTAAAAGAGCGTCGGTCAGCTCCATTGACTTCTGGGAGCCTCCCCCATCCCAGGTCTCTGGCATATCCTAAAGATGCCCCACCCACCCATAGCAGTGGGGATATGGAACTTGAAGAGGCCACCTCCTGTAGCCAGGCAGGACCCACCATGGAGGGATAAGAATACCACACACCCACAAAACTTTCCACCCAAAATTGTCCTGTCTACAAGAAATGTAGGAAGGATAAAGATGAAACAGAGATTGTGAGTCTGAACAGGTTAGAGGGTGCGCCAGAGAACCGGACAGCTTCTGGGACAGGCAGAAGCACAGAGCCGCTGAGGCAGCAGCCTGGGCGGGCCGCAGACAACCGGCCACCATCCGGACCAGAGGACAGGTGTCCGCCTGGCTTGGGAGGCGGCCTCAGCCTCAGCAGCAGCGGTTGCCATCTTGGTTCCGGGACTCAGCAGAACTTAGGAAATTAGTCTGAACAGGTTAGAGGGTGCGCCAGAGAACCGGACAGCTTCTGGGACGGGCGGAAGCACAGAGCCGCTGAGGCAGCAGCCTGGGCGGGCCGCAGACAACCGGCCACCATCCGGACCAGAGGACAGGTGTCCGCCTGGCTTGGGAGGCGGCCTCAGCCTCAGCAGCAGCGGTCACCATCTTGGTTCCAGGACTCCCTGGAACTTAGGATTTTAGTCTGCACAGGTGAGAGTCTGCACCACAGAAGCTGACAGCTTCTGGGAACTGCCAAAGCAACACAGCTTCTGAGAGAGGCCCTGTTTTGGACCTACTTCTTCGACCAGGAGGAGGTCCAAAAACAAGATATCTGCGCACCTTCCCTGTAAGAGAGCTTGCCAGCAGAGAGTGCTCTGAGCACTGAAACTCAGAGGAGAGAATCTGTCTCCCAGGTCTGCTGAGAGACGGTAACAGAATCACCAGAAGAACAATCTCTAAACAGAGTCAACTATAACTACTAACTCCAGAGATTACCAGATGGCAAAGGTAAACGTAGGAATCCTACTAACAGGAACCAAGACCACTCACCATCATCAGAACCCAGCACTCCCACTTCGCCCAGTCCAGGGCACCCCAACACACCCGAAAACCTAGACCTAGATTTAAAAGCATATCTCATGATGATGGTAGAGGACATCAAGAAGGACTTTAATAAATCACTTAAAGAAATACAGGAGAACACTGCTAAAGAGTTACAAGTCCTTAAAGAAAAACAGGAAAACACAATCAAACAGGTAGAAGTCCTTACAGAAAAAGAGGAAAAAACATACAAACAGGTGATGGAAATGAACAAAACCATACTAGACCTAAAAAGGGAAGTAGAAACAATAAAGAAAACTCAAAGTGAGGCAACACTGGAGATAGAAACCCTAGGAAAGAAATCTGGAACCATAGATTTGAGCATCAGCAACAGAATACAAGAGATGGAAGAGAGAATCTCAGGTGCAGAAGATTCCATAGAGAACATCGGCACAACAATCAAAGAAAATGGAAAATGCAAAAAGATCCTAACTCAAAATATCCAGGAAATCCAGGACACAATGAGAAGACCAAACCTACCGATAATAGGAGTGGATGAGAATGAAGATTTTCAACTCAAAGGACCAGCAAACATCTTCAACAAAATTATTGAAGAAAACTTCCCAAATATAAAGAAAGAGATACCTATGAACATACAAGAAGCCTACAGAACTCCAAATAGACTGGACCAGAAAAGAAATTCCTCCCGACACATAATAATCAGAACAACAAATGCACTAAATAAAGATAGAATACTAAAAGCAGTAAGGGAAAAAGGTCAAGTAACATACAAAGGCAAGCCTATCAGAATTACACCAGATTTTTCACCAGAGACTATGAAAGCCAGAAGAGCCTGGACAGATGTTATACAGACACTAAGAGAACACAAATTCCAGCCCAGGCTACTATACCCAGCCAAACTCTCAATTACCATAGATGGAGAAACCAAAGTATTCCACGACAAAACCAAATTCTCACATTATCTCTCCACGAATCCAGCCCTTCAAAGGTTAATAACAGAAAAAAACCAATACAAGAACGGGAACAATGCCCTAGAAAAAACAAGAAGGTAATCCCTCAACAAACCTAAAAGAAGACAGCCACAAGAACAGAATGCCAACTTTAACAACAAAAATAACAGGAAGCAACAATTACTTTTCCTTAATATCTCTTAACATCAATGGTCTCAACTCCCCAATAAAAAGACATAGACTAACAAACTGGCTACACAAACAAGACCCAACATTTTGCTGTTTACAGGAGACACATCTCAGAGAAAAAGATAGACACTACCTCAGAATAAAAGGCTGGAAAACAATTTTCCAAGCAAATGGTATGAAGAAACAAGCTGGAGTAGCCATCCTAATATCTGATAAGATTGACTTCCAACCCAAAGTCATCAAAAAAGACAAGGAGGGGCACTTTGTTCTCATCAAAGGTAAAACCCTCCAAGAGGAACTCTCAATTCTGAATATCTATGCGCCAAATACAAGGGCAGACACATTCATTAAAGAAACTTTAGTAAAGCTCAAAGCACACATTGCACCTCACACAATAATAGTGGGAGACTTCAACACACCACTTTCACCAATGGACAGATCATGGAAACAGAAACTAAACAGGGACACACTGAAACTAACAGAAGTGATGAAACAAATGGATCTGACAGATATCTACAGAACATTTTATCCTAAAACAAAAGGATATACCTTCTTCTCAGCACCTCATGGTACCTTCTCCAAAATTGACCACATAATAGGTCACAAAACAGGCCTCAACAGATTCAAAAATATTGAAATTGTCCCATGTATCCTATCAGATCACCATGCACTAAGGCTGATCTTCAATAACAAAAAAAATAACAGAAAGCCAACACTCACGTGGAAACTGAACAACACTCTTCTCAATGATACCTTGGTCAAGGAAGGAATAAAGAAAGAAATTAAAGACTTTTTAGAGTTTAATGAAAATGAAGCCACAACGTACCCAAACCTTTGGGACACAATGAAAGCATTTCTAAGAGGGAAACTCATAGCTCTGAGTGCCTCCATGAAGAAACGGGAGAGAGCACATACTAGCAGCTTGACAACACATCTAAAAGCTCTAGAAAAAAAGGAAGCAAATTCACCCAAGAGGAGTAGACGGCAGGAAATAATCAAACTCAGGGGTGAAATCAACCAAGTGGAAACAAGAAGAACTATTCAAAGAATTAACCAAACGAGGAGTTGGTTCTTTGAGAAAATCAACAAGATAGATAAACCCTTAGCTAGACTCACTAGAGGGCACAGAGACAAAATCCTAATTAACAAAATCAGAACTGAAAAGGGAGACATAACAACAGACCCTGAAGAAATCCAAAACACCATCAGATCCTTCTACAAAAGGCTATACTCAACAAAACTGGAAAACCTGGACGAAATGGACAAATTTCTGGACAGATACCAGGTACCAAAGTGGAATCAGGATCAAGTTGACCTTCTAAACAGTCCCATATCCCCTAAAGAAATAGAAGCAGTTATAAATAGTCTCCCAGCCAAAAAAAGCCCAGGACCAGACGGGTTTAGTGCAGAGTTCTATCAGACCTTCAAAGAAGATCTAATTCCAGTTCTGCACAAACTTTTTCACAAGATGGAAGTAGAAAGTACTCTACCCAACTCATTTTATGAAGCCACTATTACTCTGATACCTAAACCACAGAAAGACCCAACAAAGATAGAGAACTTCAGACCAATTTCTCTTATGAATATCGATGCAAAAATCCTCAATAAAATTCTCGCTAATCGAATCCAAGAACACATTAAAGCAATCATCCATCCTGACCAAGTAGGTTTTATTCCAGGAATGCAGGGATGGTTTAATATACGAAAATCCATCAATGTAATCCACTATATAAACAAACTCAAAGACAAAAACCACATGATCATCTCGTTGGATGCAGAAAAAGCATTTGACAAGATCCAACACCCATTCATGATAAAAGTTCTGGAAAGATCAGGAATTCAAGGCCCATACCTAAACATGATAAAAGCAATCTACAGCAAACCAATAGCCAACATCAAAGTAAATGGAGAGAAGCTGGAAGCAATCCCACTAAAATCAGGGACTAGACAAGGCTGCCCACTTTCTCCCTACCTTTTCAACATAGTACTTGAAGTATTAGCCAGAGCAATTCGACAACAAAAGGAGATCAAGGGGATACAAATTGGAAAGGAGGAAGTCAAAATATCACTTTTTGCAGATGATATGATAGTATATATAAGTGACCCTAAAAATTCCACCAGAGAACTCCTAAACCTGATAAACAGCTTCGGTGAAGTAGCTGGATATAAAATTAACTCAAACAAGTCAATGGCCTTTCTCTACACAAAGAATAAACAGGCTGAGAAAGAAATTAGGGAAACAACACCCTTCTCAATAGTCACAAATAATATAAAATATCTCGGCGTGACTCTAACTAAGGAAGTGAAAGATCTGTATGATAAAAACTTCAAGTCTCTGAAGAAAGAAATTAAAGAAGATCTCAGAAGATGGAAAGATCTCCCATGCTCATGGATTGGCAGGATCAATATTGTAAAAATGGCTATCTTACCAAAAGCAATCTACAGATTCAATGCAATCCCCATCAAAATTCCAACTCAATTCTTCAACGAATTAGAAGGAGCAATTTGCAAATTCATCTGGAATAACAAAAAACCTAGGATAGCAAAAACTCTTCTCAAGGATAAAAGAACCTCTGGTGGAATCACCATGCCTGACCTAAAGCTTTACTACAGAGCAATTGTGGTAAAAACTGCATGGTACTGGTATAGAGACAGACAAGTAGACCAATGGAATAGAATTGAAGACCCAGAAATGAACCCACACACCTATGGTCACTTGATCTTCGACAAGGGAGCTAAAACCATCCAGTGGAAGAAAGACAGCATTTTCAACAAATGGTGCTGGCACAACTGGTTGTTATCATGTAGAAGAATTCGAATCGATCCATACTTATCTCCTTGTACTAAGGTCAAATCTAAATGGATCAAAGAACTTCACATAAAACCAGAGACACTGAAACTTATAGAGGAGAAAGTGGGGAAAAGCCTTGAAGATATGGGCACAGGGGAAAAATTCCTGAACAGAACAGCAATGGCTTGTGCTGTAAGATCGCGAATTGACAAATGGGACCTAATGAAACTCCAAAGTTTCTGCAAGGCAAAAGACACCGTCAATAAGACAAAGAGACCACCAACAGATTGGGAAAGGATCTTTACCTATCCTAAATCAGATAGGGGACTAATATCCAACATATATAAAGAACTCAAGAAGGTGGACTTCAGAAAATCAAACAACCCCATTAAAAAATGGGGCTCAGAACTGAACAAAGAATTCTCACCTGAGGAATACCGAATGGCAGAGAAGCACCTGAAAAAATGTTCAACATCCTTAATCATCAGGGAAATGCAAATCAAAACAACCCTGAGATTCCACCTCACACCAGTCAGAATGTCTAAGATCAAAAATTCAGGTGACAGCAGATGCTGGCGAGGATGTGGAGAAAGAGGAACACTCCTCCATTGTTGGTGGGATTGCAAGCTTGTACAACCACTCTGGAAATCAGTCTGGCGGTTCCTCAGAAAATTGGACATAGTACTACCGGAGGATCCAGCAATACCTCTCCTGGGCATATATCCAGAAGATGCCCCAACTGGTAAGAAGGACACATGCTCCACTATGTTCATAGCAGCCTTATTTATAATAGCCAGAAGCTGGAAAGAACCCAGATGCCCCTCAACAGAGGAATGGATACAGAAAATGTGGTACATCTACACAATGGAGTACTACTCAGCTATTAAAAAGAATGAATTTATGAAATTCCTAGCCAAATGGATGGACCTGGAGGGCATCATCCTGAGTGAGGTAACACATTCACAAAGGAACTCACACAATATGTACTCACTGATAAGTGGATATTAGCCCAAAACCTAGGATACCCAAGATATAAGATACAATTTCCTAAACACATGAAACTCAAGAAAAATGAAGACTGAAGTGTGGACACTATGCCCCTCCTTAGAAGTGGGAACAAAACACCCTTGGAAGGAGTTACAGAGACAAAGTTTGGAGCTGAGATGAAAGGATGGACCATGTAGAGACTGCCTTATCCAGGGATCCACCCCATAATCAGCATCCAAACGCTGACACCATTGCATACACTAGCAAGATTTTATCGAAAGGACCCAGATGTAGCTGTCTCTTGTGAGACTATGCCGGGGCCTAGCAAACACAGAAGTGGATGCCCACAGTCAGCTAATGGATGGATTACAGGGCTCCCAATGGAGGAGCTAGAGAAAGTACCCAAGGAGCTAAAGGGATCTGCAACCCTATCGGAGGAACAACATTATGAACTAACCAGTACCCCGGAGCTCTTGACTCTAGCTGCATATGTATCAAAAGATGGCCTAGTCGGCCATCACTGGAAAGAGAGGCCCATTGGACACACAAACTTTATATGCCCCAGAACAGGGGAACGCCAGGGCCAAAAAGGGGGAGTGGGCGGGTAGGGGAGTGGGGGTGGGTGGGTATGGGGGACTTTTGGTATAGCATTGGAAATGTAAATGAGCTAAATACCTAATAAAAAATGGAAAGAAAAAAAAAGAAATGTAAGTGAAGAAAATATCCAATAAAAAGAAAGAAAAAAACTATGGTGGAAGACAAAAGAGGCAAACACTCTATGTGGACCTCTCAAATCTGTGTACACATGCACACACAACCATACAAACAAGTATACACACATATATACAATTTCTGTTTGTTTGTTTGTTCATTATTTTTTGAGATAGTCTTGCTGACTATCTCAGGATAATCTTGACTGACACAGAACTCACTATGTAGACTGTTGTGTGACAAAAATTCTCTTAGAGTGACACAACACATACATCTATTCACCCCAGATTGGGAGCCCACAACAGAACAAAGTGCAGATACCACCAAAGTCCAACTTGGTGTACCAGCAAGTTTTTCCTGGGGTTACAGGAGTATGGGTGAGGGGTTACTTATAGAAACAGAGATAACTCAAATCAGCTGCATCACCAAAGCCCACCTAAGGATGGGTGGCAGCTCACAAAGCTGAGAACATGGAGCACACTGTACAGCCTGCAGGCAGCTCATCGGGTTTTTGCACGTCCTTTCCTAGTGACTCAGTCCAAGCCTCTTCTGAGCAGCTCCACTGGTTTGTACTTGTAGGCAGCTGGTGTGGTCTAGTCAGTTTCAGAGACTTCCTGGAGATATTTAAAGTTGTTTACCTCCCTGTTTAAGAAATTCCTTGCAGAATGAAATGTTTCTATTTCATCATAGAAGAGTGCTGGGACATGGATTTAAGCCAATAGAAAATCTTTATTAGCTGGTTGGCAACTACACTGGGTGTTCAGCCTTTCTCGGGGAGAACTTTTAAGTGTGCCTGCACGCACACACACACACACACAAATGTTCTGTGTTGACATACTTTCATTAATAAGAACAGTTAGCCAGAAGCAGAACTATAGAAGCCAAAAAAAAACAAAAGAACAAAAAACAAAAACCAAGATTAGCACATTAGAGACTTTCTCAGAACTATAGACTTTGATGGATTAAGTCTTTGTTTTCATTTTGGCAGGTGGTACTGTCTACATATGCTGAGTTTTACAGCCTGGATGGTACTTCCACTATGGAGTCAGTTGTGCTAATTTCTGGCGGCCTACTAAGGTCTGGAGCCCTGTTATACAATCTCAGAGAAAACTATTACACAAGACTGGGCTGGCCTGGAACTCATAAAGATTCCCCTGTCTTTACATCTAGTATGGTGCTTAAAGGTGTGTGGCCACCACACCGAGCACACACGTATTCACACCTCCTGGGTGGATGAATGTATAGTCAGAAGTCTTGACATCTAAAATAATTTGCAGGTGGGCATTCATTCTGTTTCTTTGGGATGAACAGTCCTGGCAGAGCAGAGGAAGGCAAGGATGGCTGCTGGGGTACAAGGAAGATGCTTTGCTTGGGAAGATGGAAAAAGGAACTATAAGCCACATACAACTACAGAAGCCCCCAAGGGTAAAGCAACAGATTCTCTCCTAACACCTCTGGAGGGAGACTGGCACTTCTGGTGCCTTCATTTAAGCACCATGAAAGGGATTTCAGACTTCTGACCTGAAGAACAGTGTGGCAATGATGTGTGTGGTTTAAAAATCATTAACCTTAGACAGATTTGTGACAGCAGCCTGAGAAATTGATCCTGGGTAAGATGAGACCACCGGTCCCTCAGCACAGATTGATACAGTAGTAGCCAATGCTGCTGAAACCAGTGTCCTGTCGACAGTATAGACTTTTCATCACAAATGCCAGTTATCCTATTCTAATTTGCCTTTAAGAATAGATTACATGGTCTTGCAAACTTTATATGCCTCAGTACAGGGGAATGCCAGGGCCAAGAAGTGGGAGTGGGTGGGTAGGGGAGTGGGGGGAGGGTATAGGGGACTTTTGGGACAGCATTGGAAATGTAAATGAAGAAAATACCTAATTAAAAAAATAAAAAAATAAAAATGTGTTCCAGAAAAAAAAAATTCCATGAAGTAGGGAAATGATTCATCTTATAAATATTGACCGTTGAGAACCAAGGTGGAGATGCTTTGTCTGTCACAAGACAAAATGAGAAGCACCTTTACTCCCCCTAAGCTACAATTACCTCAAGGACAAACATTTGTGCCATTAAAAACTAGCCTTTTCACAAAACACTATCTTAAATAAAAGAATTGCTACCCTGCCAGGTATGGAAAAACAAGAACGTGTGTAATTCTATCCCTCAGAAGGTTGAGGTGGGAAGAATATGAGTCCTATGCAAGCTTAGAGATGCAATGTGTCTTAGTTACCTTTCTATTGCCATGAAGAGACAGCATGACCAAGATAGCAGCTTAGAAAGAAAGCCTTTAACTGGGGGCTTATTTACAATTTGAGCTTGAGTCCACCGCCATCATGGCAGGGAGTGTGGTGGTATGGAATCAGGCATGGTGCTGGAGCAGTAGCTGAGCGCTCACATCCTGCTCTGCAGACAGAAGGCTAAGATAGAGAGACACTGGACCTGGGTAAGGGTTTGTTGACATCTCAAAGCCCACAAGTGACACATCTCCTACTCCTCCCTAAATAATCTACCAACTGGGAACTAAACATTGAAACACTGAGCTTATGGGAGCCATTCTCGCTCAAAGCACCATACAGTAATACCTTATCATAAATGAAATCAATAACAAAATTGGGTTATTCAGTTTGGGTGTTTAAGCAGACATTTCTTTGAAGTTAACAAAATGGGCTGGCAAGATGGCTCAGTGGGTAAGAGCACTGACTGCCCTTCTGAAGGTCCTGAGTTCAAATCCCAGCAACCACATGGTAGCTCACAGGCACCCATAACAAGATCTGATGCCCTCTTCTGGAGCATCTGAAGACAGCTACAGTGTACTTAAATACATCTTTGGGCCGGAGCAAGCAGGGACTGAGCGAGCAGGGCCAACTGGAGCGAGCAGAGGTCCTAAATACAATTCCCAACAACCACATGAAGGCTCACAACCATCTGTACAGCTACAGTGTACTCATATACATAGAAATAAATAAATAAATCTTTAAAGTTAACAAAATAAACCTGTCACTTCAAAAAGATAAATTAATGGGATTAGCAAATTTTTTTGAGCATCCAAGTTAAAATTAGAATTTTGGAAAAGTCGTATCTGCCACAATTACCACTATTACCTTTATAGCTTTCATAACACAAGTATCTTTGTGATCATATCTAGTAACAAGTATGATGCTTATTCTATATTATAAACATATATCAATATTTGGAAGGCCCAAGTAAGAAGGCACAGTGAAGTAACATTTTTAAAAATATTGATCCATAATGTTACAAAAGCATGCATGAATAAAACCTGCATTTTAAATAAGGATTAACTAGAGGATTTTTTTTCCTGTGTGAAGATTCAAAATGTTTATTATACAGTGTCAGGCTCTACATTGGAACTAGCCCTAAAGAAATATCACTTGTCTAATTTTGGAATGTTATGAAAGAATACCCCCAGTTTCCTAAGCAGGTTACTGAAATGTTTCTGCCCTTCAATCATAATTTTGCAGCTCAGTGACACCAAAGCAGACAAAACAGTTGAACTCTTGCCTATTACGTTAAAAATCAAAGAGATTTAGGATAACATGAGTCAATGTCCTTTTGTTTTGGACATTATTTTCTTTACACCATTTAAACTTAATTTTGAAGTTGCATACAAACACATTGTTTCATATATATGTGTGTCTATGTATATATATATATATATATATATATATATGACCCGTATTTCTGTTTTTTTATTGAACTTGAGAAGAATCTTTATTGCCTTCTAAAGTACTGGCTGCTTTTCTAAACAATTTTTGTCCCTTCCTGTGTAATTGGGATTATAGGAGTTATTCTGAGTGGCAGCCCTATAGCTTATGGTATTAGCCAATTATGGCTTAGGAGGTCCTACACAGAGGAGAAAAAAAAAAAGATAAAAATAAATAGATAAAGCACTGCCATTCATGCTTCTGCTTTTCATACACACACACATACACACACACATACAATAAATAGCAATTTGGGTATAACATCCTTATGGGGCAAGATTATTATTAAAAGATATTGGAATAAAACTAAATTCCCTTGTGGAGAACTGCTTTCCAGAGTAGACCTCGCTCACCTTTTTCAGTCATCTACTTTTCACTTGAACTCCTCATGCTATCTGCCTCTCTGGCAAATCTGCTCATCTCCAAAGCCTTAGATAATAATCTCTGCCTGGTTTTCTTCACTTTCTGGAGATATCTCTCTCTCTCTCTCTCTCTCTCTCTCTCTCTCTCTCTCTCTCTCTCTCTCTCTCTCTCCCTCCCATTCTCTCTTGTTCTCCCTCTCTCTGCCCTCCCTCTCCTACCCCACTACACTCTCTTACTCCTTCTCTGGACATCTATGGAAGCTATCCCCTGGCTGTGATAGATGGAGGACCTACCAACTTGGAGAATGATCAGAAGCAGGCAAGTGTGCAGATTGTTAGCACCACTTTGACCTGGATTCACCCTGCATCCCCTGCTCCCAAAGTACAGTATCTGTACTTTGTACAGTATCTGTAAAATCCAGAGAACTCAAAAATCCTCCTTTGTGGGAAGCCGCAAACGCCATTACAAGATGGCGCTGGCTACCACTGGCCACTGCCCATGATTATGGGTAAACAACCAATGTGCGCATGTGCATAAGAGCTTTTTTGCCGAGTCACTGCCTGGTCCTACGCATATTAATGAGGTACTGGTAGCATAACCAATCAGGTATGGACACGCCACTCCTAGGCCTATATAAGCAGCACTATTTCTGGGCTCTGGGTCTTCCTCTTCATGGAAGACCCTGGCTTGCCAGCAAGACTCCTTCACTGGGGTTTCTCCAGTTTGTTTTTCCCTAGCCTGTACCTGACCTTATTGCCATGCTGAGAAGTTATTCTAGTCTCTGTTCCTGGAAAGATACCATCCCGTCATTCTCACAGTTAGTATGGGAGTTAACCCAGCTCGGTGCTTGCCCACAGCAACCTGGAATTCTCTCTCCTTTGGTAGACTCTAGGGTCTGTTTCTTGGGAATTCTTCAATCACCTTTGAACACAACATGTGGACTCTGAACAGCATGGAGGATGATTTTCCACTGATTGTGAGGAAGTTTCTCAGTTCATGTGGACTTCCCCAGTCTCCTTTCCCCCAAAGAAATGGGTCACAGATCATAGTGTCACAGTCATCTGTGTAAGTTGCCATAACTCAGAATTCTGGAAAACAAGTGCATATGGGGTGGAGACTAGAGTTGCACTCTTTCTAATTCCTAGATGTTGCTGCTTAGACACCATTCCTGCACCAGGCCACTGTGACATACTCCACTTCCAGCAAAGGTTTCCATTCAGAAATCTGAAGGCTCCTCCATGGCTGGGGAGCTTGTTCTGAAGGCTTCACACTTGAGACAGAGGAGAGACTAGGGGTGCTGGAAAAGGCAGGGTTTTGTCTTACTTGTTTCCCTTGCCCACATTCTGTCCCCATCTCCTCTGCTCTTCTTCTGCTTGTCTCTATCTTCTCACCATATAAGATTTAGTCCAATCTTCTGAGGAACCGCCAAACTGATTTCCAGAGTGGTTGCACCAGCTTGCAATTCCACCAACAATGGAGGACTGTTCCTCTTTCTCCACATCCTCGCCAGCATCTGCTGTCACCTGAATTTTTGATCATAGCCATTCTGACTGGTGTGAGATGGAATCTCAGGGTTGTTTTGATTTGTATTTCCCTGATGACTAAGGATGTTGAACATTTTTTTCAGGTGCTTCTCAACCATTCAGTATTCCTCAGTTGAGAATTCTTTGTTTAGCTCTGTACCCGATTTTTAATAGGGTTATTTGGTTCTCTGGAGTCTAACTTCTTGAGTTCTTTGTATATATTGGATATTAGCCCTCTATTGGATTTAGGGTTGGTAAATATCTTTTCCCAATCTGTTGGTTACCTTTTTGTCTTCTTGGCAGTGTCCTTTGCCTTACAGAAGCTTTGCAATTTTATGAGGTCCCATTTGTTGATTCTTGATCTTACAGCACAAGCCATTGGTGTTCTGTTCAGGAATTTTCCCCCTGTGCCCAAATCTTTGAGGCTCTTCTCCACTTTCTCCTCTATATGTTTCAGTGTCTATGGTTTTATGTGGAGGTCCTTGATCCACTTGGACTTGAGCTTTGTACAAGGACATGGTACTACCCGAGGACCCAGCAATACCACTTCTGGACATATAATCAGAAGATGTCCCAACTTGTAATAAGGACACATGCTCCAATATGTTCATAGCAGCCTTATTTATAATAGCCAGAAGCTGGAAAGAACCCAGATGTCCCTCAACAGAGGAATGGATACAAAATAAATGTGGTACATTTACACAATGGAGTAATACTCAGCTATAAAAAAAACAATGAATTTATGAAATTCTTAGGCAAATGGATAATCTGAAGAATATCATCCTGAGTGAGATAACGCAATCACAAAAGAACACACATGATATGTACTCACTGATACGTGGATATTAACCCAGAAGCTTGGAATACCCAAGATACAATACACAAACCACATGAAACTCAAGAAGAAGGAAGACCAAAGTGTGGATACTTTGATCCTTCCTAGAATGGGGAAAAATACTCATGGAAGGAGTTACAGAGATAAAGTGTGGAGCAGAGACTGAGGGAATGACCATCCAGAGACCACTCCACATGGGGATCCATCCCATATACAATCACCAATCCCAGACACTATTGTGAATGCCAACAAGTGCTTGCTGGCAGGAGCCTGATATAGCTCTCCCCTGAGAGGCTCTGCCAGTGCCTGACAAATTCAGAAGTGGATGCTCACAGCCATCCATTGAACTGAGCACAGAGTCCCCAATGAAGGAGCTAGAGAAAGGACCAAAGGAGTTGTAGGGGTTTGCAGCCTCATAGGAGGAACAACAATATGAACTAACCAGTACCCCCAGTGCTCTCAGGGACTAAACCACAAACCAAAGAGTACACACGGTGGGACTAGTGACTCCAGCTACATGTACAGCAGAGGATGGCCTAGTCAGACATCAATGGGAGGAGAGTCCCTTGGTCATGTGAAGGCTCTATGCCCCAGTGTAGGGGAATGCCAGGGTCAGGAAGTGGGAGTGGATGGGTTGGTGAGCAAGGGAAGAAAGGAGGGGATAAGGGGATGGGAGTTTCGGAGGGAGACCAGGAAAGGGGATAATATTTGAAATGTAAATAAAGAAAATATCTAATAAGATTTTTTTAAAAAGACAGGGTTTTCTGGAAGAACAGAGCTGACATAATGAATACCTATTCAAATAAGATTTATTAGATTGACTCATGTAGTATTGTCTAAGTAGCCGATGTCACATCAGACAGGCTGAGAATATGCTAGTTGCTAGATCTACAGGGCTGTGTGTCTTCATAGTCCTGATCTGGCAGAGTCCTGGTCTGGAAGATTCCTGTAGAGCAGTGGTTCTTAACCTGTGGGTCTCAGTCCCTTTGGAGGTCGAACTACCCTTTCACGGGGGTCACCTAAGACCATAGGAAAAGACAAATAGTTACATTATAATTCATGACATTAACATAATTACACTTATGAAGTAGCACTGCCCATAAATTTTGTTGGTTGGGGGGGGGGAGGTCACTACAACATGAGGTATTAAAAGGTCACAGCCTTAGGAAGGTTGAGAATCACCACTCCTAAGTGCCTGAAGAAGCTGGTTCTAATATTGAAGGATCACCAGTGGCAGCCAAAGAGTAGATGAACTCAGCAGGCACAGCAAACCCCAAGCCAGAAAACAAGCAGTGCACTTTCTTTCTTCCATAGCCTTACATCTGGGCCACTGACAGAAGGTGCCACTCACATGAAGGGTAAGTCTTCCCACATCAGTTAAGGCAATCAAGACAACCTCCCACAGACATCCCACAGGCCAACCTGATGTAGACAATCCCTCATTAAATCTCTCTTCCTGGGTGATTCTAGGTTGTGTCAAGTTGACATTTAAAATGAACCAGCCGAGTACTCCTCTGCTGCCACCATACCTGAATTCCATTGCTCACTCTAGCCCT
Organism: Mus musculus; assembly: GCF_000001635.26. NCBI lineage: Eukaryota > Metazoa > Chordata > Mammalia > Rodentia > Muridae > Mus > Mus musculus. The sequence goes on along the minus strand of NC_000086.7, from coordinate 41,762,624 downwards.
GCTCAAGATCTAGTCCTCTGTCTCATGGTCTCACTTCTCCTTTGATATGCTTTGATAAACACACCCACACACACACACACACACACACACACACACACACACACACACACACACATAAACATGCACGGACGCAGACACACTATATATAATGAATTTAAAATACATGATATAGTTTTCTGAGTCTGGCTTGTTCTACTCAGTCCTTTCGTTTTCCAGAAAATGTTATGGAAACCAGTACACTAAACTATATCCCCATCAGTAATGTTTAAGACTTCTGTTTTCCTACACCCTCATCTACATTTATCCTTTATTTTCTTGATACAATCCATCCTGACTGGGGTGACAAGGAATTTCAGTATAATCTTAAATTTCACTTCTATGATGGCTAAGGATGTTAAACACTTTTTCAAGGTTGAATGGTCACATGTGTTTCTCCCTTTGAGAACAATCTATTCAGATAATTTATCTATTATTTGAATACTCTGATTGATTTTTGTGTTTAGTTTTGTAGAAGCTTTATATATTCTAGATATCAACCACCTATCTGATGTATAGCCGGAGGTGTTTCTTTCACATTCTGCATTTATTAATACCAGTGAAGAAATGCATTTGCCAACAAGATTGAGAGCAAGCAGGCAAAGTGCAGGAATCTTCTTAAATGTCACCAGAAGGCATGGCCCAGATTAAATGTGAATCTTTCCACCTCAAAAGATCCAGATTTAGGGAGGGTCTTCCCACTTTAAGTTATCTAATTAAGAAAAATCCATCCCAGGTGGTGCTTAGCCTGTTCTCGAATTTGGGCTGCTTGCCTAGCAACCAGAGGGCATAGCATGTGGACAGAGCTGACAGAAGTTATGCTTGGCTGCTCTCTTCAGAACAGGGTAGGGTGGAAAGCAAGATTGCTGCTGTCTAATCTGAGCATTAGTGGCATCAAGAGTTCATGAGACAGGCAAACACTGGGGAACTGAAGCAATACATGTTGCAAGGCAGGCATTGGTGCAACTTGCGCACTTTTTCCTCAGTCTCAGATTTTCTGCAATCTGGATCCCACACAAAATCACAGGCAAGAGCTCCTCCCACTCCCAGAGCTCCTGCTTGCCGAAGGGATGGTGATGGGGATCAGAACAGGAAGTGGCTTCTATCTTTGTACTCCAGGGCACCTTTTTACCACATTATTACTCCACAGAGCTCTCAGAGGCTCTGATTCAAAGCCTTGTAGCTAAACTGCTTTTTTAGACTAACAAAGGGGCTGGAGCCTCTAATAACCCTTGCTATGGAAAAACGCAAAGACTTTTGACTTCCAAAGCCAAATGAGCAGACAGGACTCATGGAAGATGGTGTCCAGTCTCTGCACCTTAAGCAAATACTGCCCGGGAAGAGACCATTTGCTGTACCAATGAGCTCTGCAGAGCCCAGGTCCTGTCTACTTAGGCTGCTCTTCTGCACAGTTGCTATGGTCTATTTTGGTTGTTTTCTGAGTCTCTCTTGTTGTTGTTGTTGTTGTTGTTGTTGTTGTTGTTGTTGTTGCTGTTGTTTTGTTTTGTTTTACTTTGATTTGGGATTTTTAAGGTTTAATAATTTTTTCTGTTTATTTATTTATTTGTTTGTCTATTCATCATTCATTAATTCATTCATTTACTTTACATCCTGATTGCAGGCCCCCCTCTCCTTCCAGGCCCACCCTTACATTTTGTAGCAGATTTGCAGCTTGGTCTTCGTGTGGGTCCCCTAAATTACAGTGAAGTCTGTCTCTGACTCTTATGCCTGCCCTTGGATCCCCTTCCCCTAACTGGACTGCCTGGCTGGGCCTCAGAGGGAGAGAATGTGTTCCACCCTGCTGCAACTGGATGTCCCAGGGCAGGGTGGTACCCAAGGGGGACCGGAGAAGGGGAGGAGGTAATGAAGGAGAATCTCACCTTCTTTCTCATCTTCTGTCCTCTATTACTGAGCCTCTCCACTCAGTCCGGAAAACTTCTCTCTCACCCTCTGTTCCACTCACCAAATTTCATAGGTGATGTATTTGATTACCCTTGACCTTTATCACACCAACCTCCTCACATTGTTATATCATAGACAAAAACATTGAGGTTCACCAGCACACAGCTATGAAGTATCCTTTAGTCTCTCCCATACCCCCATTCACTTCCTCTTGAATTCATGAGCTCTTTTCTCATTGTTATTGTCACAGAAAATTAAATGCATAAATATATAACTACAGCATGCTGGGTCCATTTAGTGTTACTTGCGTGCATATGATTTCAGGGCTGACCAATGGGTGCTGATAACCAATCAAGTGAGCACTGATAACCAATTAGAGGGGTGCCTTATCCTTAGAGAAGATTATTTCACCTGTTCTCAGTTTTTCTTGGTTGCCTATAGTTCTCTGTCTATTTCCCTCTTCCAGGTTAACATGTGTATTGATGTTGTCTTGCCCAATGCTTGTTTTTACAACCATGTTGTTGAGGTGTTGTTTCTCAGAGACTCAATCGCACAGAAGATTCTTTTAAGACTGTTGGCAACCAAAACTTCAACACATTCCCAAAGTCACTCACCTCACATGGTAGATAGCTGCTCTCCAACTGATTTGCTTCTCATCTAATCAGTGGAAGCTAGTAAGTTCTACCATCTTTAACTGCCCTTTTTCTGGTTTTGTGTTTCTTTTGATAAGTTTACTCCTAAATCCTTCCTTAATTTTTGATGTTGTTGAATTATTTTCTTACTTTCACTGTACATAAATAAGATTTCCTTCTGCTTGTTAATCTCGGAACTTCTAACACTGCTTCATGTATCCTCTTACTTCATTTATTAAGAATTATCCCAATAATTCTTAGTATATTCCTTCAAGTTTTCTTCGTACAAAATCATATGATCTGCAGTTTTTCTTCTTTCTTTACTTTTTAGATGTCTTATACCTCACTGTTTTGTCTTCTACCCTATGTTGAACTTCAATGCATGATCATCTAGTAGTAGTCAAAATGGAAATGGTAGTAATGTGGCTAGGGACATTACTCAGTGGTTAAAAGCACTGGGTGCTATTGCAGAGGACCCAGGTTCAATTCCCAGCATCCCTATGTTTACACACAAGAATCTGTAACTCTGGACCCAGTGGATCTAAGACTCTCTTCTAGCCTCCCTGGGCACTGCACCCATGATTCAGTGGCATCCATGCAGGCAAAACACCCATACATATAAATAAAACTAAAAAGATGATAGTAGCATTCCTGTGCTTTGTGGGAAATCTCAGTTGTTTATGATTTTTATAGTCGCTCATTTCACATGGAAATCAACTAAAACTATATCAATTGTAGCTATGTTTATTCCTTCTTCACTTCAAGCTATAGACGTGGATCTTTTTTCACTTCAGGACCAAATAGGAAGCTTTACCTTAGCTGGAATGTCCTACTCTCTTGGTAGATATCAAAAACAAGAAGTCACATATTGAAAAGACATAGAAACTCTATCATATATACACCATGGAATATTATTCTGCCATAAAGAAGAAAATTATGTCACTTTCAAGAAAATGGAACATGAGGTTATCTTGCTAAGAGAAATAAAATAAACGTGGAAAGACAAATACCATATGTTTTCTTATATATCTTTTTATTATTATTATAAAAAAGGAAAAGAACAGGGAGAGAAGTTGTGATGAAGTAAGGTAATAGGGGAAAATATGATCAATATATTATGTGCATATAAAAATATCACAGTGAAACTCATTTTGTAAAATGAATATACACTAATAAAATTATAAACTGTAAAACATTAAAAATAACAGGTGCCGTAGAGATGGCTCAGCAGGTAAGAGTAATTTCTGCTTTGGCAGAGGTTGAGAATTTGATCCCCAGAAACCACATGGTGACTCACAATCATCTGTAACTCCAGCGCTAGGATATCCAACATTCTCTCTCGGCTCCATGGGCACTGCATGCATGTGTTGCACAGGCATGCAGACAGGCAAAATGCCCATACATATAAAATAAAAACAAATCTTCAAAAAACAAGAAAATAAACCAAGAAAAATATCCAAACAATCCACATGGGTTCCCCAGTCTAATCAGACCTGGACCTGGAATCTCTATAACACAGAAGCACTGGAAGGTTCCTTCATCATTTTTGCATTACAGTGGCAAGAAGCCACCTGAAGTGGGTGCAGTCTGAGTTTATGGCTCTGATAATCAAGTGCCTGGATTTTCCTATCTTGAAGAAATTAAAACCAATAAGATATCTGCCTCAATTCCTCCCACAAGAGGCACAGCAAGTCCTCTAGGAATGACTAGTCATATACCACCACCTTTGCGTTTGTTTCTGGGACAAGGTCTTACTAGGTAGTACTGGCTCATCACAAACTTAAGATCCTCAGGCCTCAGTCTCATAGAGCTATGATTTAGGAAAGGTGGGGAGCAAATTTAATCAATCCCATGACTTCTAATTTCTACTACTTCTAAGAAGTGTGGAAAAATCTTAACAATAAGTTCGATTAAATATATTATTATAAAAATATGTTAAGACCAGATTTCTTTGTGCTCAAGATGAGATCATTCTTTAGAAGTTGTCCAGGGTTACAGAGAAGATTACCCAGAATTTGAAAGTAAGGGAACATGATGACCACGTGACTTGGCAAGTATAATGGCAGCACATTGTCTTCGAGCTTCATTGTCAGCCAGCAGACTGACTCAGTGTTTTTAATTTTCACTATCGACAACTAATTTGAATCCAGAAGATGTTAGTCTCATAAAATTAAATGTTAACTTCCAGATACTACTGATTTGCTTTGGCTTGCAGTCAGCTCAAAAAGCCTCAGTGTATTGCAGAATAAAACATTAGCCAGAATTGAATGTAAATTAGTACTCTTAGTTTGGTGCTTCCCCTGCCCCCAAACTGATGACATCAGTTTGTATTCCTCAAATGTTCTTTGCAGCATTCTTGTTTATCTATAGGGTTTTTTTTTCATTAACTGAATAAAAGTGTGAGGCCCGGTATGGTGAAAGATTTTCAGTTTAAGGCTAGCCTGGGCTACATAGTGAGACACTTGCTTTAAAAAAAAAAATAAAGTAAAGACAGTTATAGGGACAAGAGAGGACTGAAAACACAGAGCCTTGGAGTCAGCCTGTCAAACAAAGGACAAAATGACACCCTCCCATGCTGCATAACACCCAAGAGCCATTTCTTGTGCTCCCAGTCTTCTCGATTAAGGGTCCAGGGCCAAGAACAGAACTGGTTTTGTGACACCTTCATGAGTGCCCCCAAATTTGATCAAAGTGAAAGATTTCTCCTCTGCCATTTGTAAGTCTCACCATACCTAAAATGGTCTCTAGAACAACCCCTCAGCCCCCCAAAACGTAAGAGCATTTTTTTTATTCAAATGTGACATTACCAAATGCCTTTGGGTTTCTATTGACATCTTCTGAATTCCTCTCCATCTAATAATTTTTTAAAACTTACATGTTGCACATCTACTTGCTATGGAGACAAAGAGTTTATAGTTTATTTGGGCCAGTAAGCAGTCCAAATTCACCTGGACACATTTCATAGAGATATTTATTCCCATTTGAGCTCTGTCATTTGAGAATTGTCTGTTCACTTACTTAGTTTTTTTGGTTTTTTAGTTCCCTGTGTTCTCTATATCAGAGTTTCTCAACCCCTTTGGGGGCCAAACAATGCTTTCACAGGGGTTGCCTAAGACCTTGAGAAAACACAGATATTTACATAGCAGTAGCAAAATTACAGTTATGAAGTAGCAATGAAAATAATGTTATGGTTGGGGGTCAGCTCAACATGAGGGACTGTATTAAAGGGTTCCAGCATTACAAAGGTTGAGAACAACTGCTCTCTATATAAAAATTTCTGCCAAATGTTATAGCAGTTACTTTTCCTGTTTCTGTGGTTTAAAAAAAAAACTAACAAAGATCAACTTAAGGGATAAGAGATTTGTTTTGGCTCACGGTTTTAGGATGCAGTCCACCGTGTCAGGGAAATCATGGCAGCAGGAGATTCAGGCAGCTGTTAACATTGCATGGAACGTGAAAATACGGGTGCTCAGATCGCTTTCTCCTTTTTATATAGCCCAGGATCCCAGCCCAGCAGATGCTACCACTCACATTTAAAGTGGGTCTTCCCACGTCATTTAACCTAATCTAGACAATCCCTCACAGTCATGCCAGAGAGTTGTCTCCAAGGTGATTAGACCCTGTCCAGTTGACAATCAATTTAAACCACTCCGGATGTACTTAGCAGAGATTTTCTAATTCTGTAGGCATTCCATTCATATACTTAAGTGTTTCTTTTGCTGTTCAAAAGTTTTTCAGTTTCATGAGGTCCCAGCTATCAATTGTTGGTGCTAATTCCTGAACAAGCAATCCTTTTTAGGAAGGATTTGCCTGTACCTGTATCTTAACATAATCTTGCCTATGTTTATGTCCATTAGTTTTAGAATTTGGGATCTTTACATTAAAGTCTTTTTTATATTTGGAATTGATTTTTATACAACATTAGAACTAGGGATCTAGCTAGCTTCATTATTTGATATGTTTACCTGACTTTTCCAGCACCATTTACTGGATACGTTGTGTTTTCACCAATGTATAGTTTTGGACATCTTTACCAAAAACAGGTGGCTGTATTGGCACAGGATTATATTTGGATCCTATATTTTATTCTGTTGATCTGTGTCTATTTATGTTCCAGAACCGGGATGATTTTGTTACCAGAGCTCTGAAAGGTAACTTGAAAGCAGACATGTTTCAACTGTCAGCATTACGTATTTGCTAAGGGTTGTTTTGGCTATTCTGAGTCTATTGTGACTCCATGTGTATTTTATCATTGGTTTTTTGTTTGTTTGTTTGTTTTATTTTTTGGTATTTCTGTGAAGAATTGTTTTGGAAATTTAGTTGTGATTGCATTGAATCTGCAAATTGGAAATAAACCAAAAAACTTCTCCAGTGGGTGGGAGCCAGGAGGAGTGGTAAAAATTCATGTGTATGTCTTTGGGTATAATGCCTTATAAGTGTTCAATTATCCATTGATTAAAGAAAGCAGCCACACTGGACACCTTGACATAAAGTGGAAAAGTTCTAGAGTCACAGGTGTTGGAAGAGTACATCCAAGCTGGCTGAGGTAAGCTGATGGTTTCATTAGCAGCTCTCAGCAACAGAGGAAACAAAAGATCTAGGGAAAGGACAATGGGAAAAGGCAGTTTAACAATGTGATGGATGGATAAGCCCAGTCCATCCATATGTAGGTTCTGTACTGCAGTGGGTTCACAAGCACAAAGGTCACGTCATATTTAGAATAAGTCTTTTAACAATGTACCTTCTTATCTCTCAGCAATTGTGAAGGCAAGTCTTGAATGGAGTTGTTTTCTCAGTTTTTGTTTGTTTGTTTGTTTGTTACTGATGCATCCTGGCACTTTATTCAAAATGCTTATCAGATCTAAGAGTTTTCTGGTTGAGTCTTCTGGTTTAGTCATAAAGAATCATATGAGATGCACATAAGAATATCTTGACTTCTTTTCCTGTTAGAATCCCTTTTATTTCTTTCTCTTGTCTTAATGTTCAAGATAAAATAAACTTTCCAAAGAATCCGCTAGCTCTTTATTTCATAGATTCTAGGTTTTTGTTTTGTTTCATTTCATTTTGCATACATGTGCTTTATATTGGTGTTTTTCATCTATTTGCTTTTGAGAAACAAATGGTCCCCCAGCCTATTGGGGCCTCAAACTTCCTAGGTAGCTGAGGATGTCCTTCCATTTCTAGTCATTCTGCCCCCATCTTCCAAATGATGCAATTACTATCACACCTTCTTTATGCTCTTCTGAGAATCAAAGCTGGTTGTATCGTCCTAGGCAAGCACTCGGTCAACTGAGCTCTAATCCAGCTTTCATTGATTCTTGGGTTTTGATACTGTTTCTCATTTCCATTTCATGTATTTCTGGCCTGGTCTTATTTCTTTTGATCTCCTAGTTAAGAGTTTGCCTTGTTCTTGTTTTTCCAAAGCCCTAAAGTACATCATTTATTGATTTAAGATCTCATTTTTAATGAAGACCCATATAGGCTTCGGATTTGTGCTAGGATGACTTTCCTTATATCCCATAGGGTTTTGTATTTTGTGGTTTCCTTTTTATTTGATCCTCGGATTCCTTCTTGTTTGTTTGTTTGTTTGTTTGTTTGTTTGAATGATGCGTTCATTGTTCGATCACATGTTGTCAGAGTCCATGAACTTGTGCATGTTCTGTGTTCGATCACATGTTGTCAGACTCCATGAACTTGTGCATGTTCTGTGTTCGATCACATGTTGTCAGAGTCCATGAACTTGTGCATGTTCTGTTTTGCGCTGGCTGTGAATTGCTAGCTTTATCCCACTGTGGTTAGAGAAAATTATAAGTATTTATTTCACTTTTCCTATATTTGTTCCTATTTGCTTTATGTCCTATTATATAATCTATGTTAAAGTTCTATGAGATGCCAAAAATAATGTGTATTAGTCAGTGTTTGGATGGAAATGTCTGTAGAATGTCAAATAGGTCCATTTGAAAAATTATGCCCTTTAACTTACACATTTTTCTGTGTATGTTTTGTTCTGGGGACCAGCCTCAATCATTACTACTACTCTAAGACTAGAATATTGTCTGCAAACTGCAAAAACAATGTCACTATGAAAGGATACCCCCTAAACAGTAATAGCCAACTAAGAAATAATCACCTCTTAAACCAGAGGGGAACGGGGAGACGAGAGAGAATGAGAACACAGCAGGGAAGAGCAGGCCTCTAAGTTGGTATTGGGTAGTCTACAATATGAATAGCATTCCCTGCCCGTTTCCTTGTTCAAGCCTCAACTCTAGGCAATCCTTCAGGGCTCCCAGCTGTCAGTCACAGCTCTTGGCAGCTCTTCATAAAGTTAGATCCCATGCTCGTCCTGTCTCCAAGGCTCAAGTTGTGAAGACTGAGTGGTCTCAGACCTGAGTGGTCTTTTGTGGTATCACAGTGGCTGGGCTACTTTTCATTGGTCAGGTTTTGACTGTGAGCCTGAGTTCTTACATGTCACCTTAAACCTTTGTCTATACCCCTCTGCAGATTCTGGCTCTGACCAGGTTTCTACTTCATTGACTGTTGCATGTTTCTGATGTACTATTACTTCACACAGTCTAGAAGCCAGGGTTTGGCATATAGTCAGTTTCGTGTGTTTTGATTTTGGTTTCCGAAGACTGGGTTCATGGGGAGGTGGTGAAGTGCTCCTCTCTTCTCTTCTTCTGCTCCTCCTCCTCAGTTCTTCCTCCTCCTTTTTTTATTGAGAGATAGCATTTTACTCTGTGGCCTTGACTGGCCTGAAATTCATTATATAGACCAGACCGGCCTTGAGCTCATGAAATGTGCCCACCTCTGCAACCCAATCACTGGTGTTAAAAACATACATCCTCATACCTAAACCAAGGTATTTTTAAAATGGGATTTCTGGAAGGTGTGCAAGATGACATCATGGGTAAGGGCACTTGCAGTCGAACCTGACGACCTGAGTTCAAACCCAGAACTCATGGGGTGGAAGGGGCAAGAACCAAGTTTAAAATGTGCATGTGCATGGGACCTCCATGCATGTGCATGTGAGCGCACTGCCTGCCCTCCATCCATAAATAAACAAAACATAAAAATAAAACAAAATAGTACCTTTACTGGTTGTGTGCTGAAAAGAGGATTCTCTTGGCCGCTCCCCTTTGCCCCATCCCCACTCCACTTTGCTATTCTTTAAAAAATGTCTGGCCTCCTTTCAACTCAGCTTGACATCAGCAGAGACTAGTAAACCCAGCTGCTTCAAAAGTGGGTGTGTCCTGCCACATTGGTTGGCCGATGTACAAGACAGTGTAGTCCCTCTGTGATAGCAGAGTTGTGAAGTGTTGCATGTAGAGGAGGCCAAGCGTTCTCTACACAAGAGAGTACACACCAGTGGAGTTCCAATAAACACTTAACAGCCAAAAAATAATATATCTGGCCTCAGTGGGAGGGGATGCATTTGGTCCTGTGGAGGCTTGATGCCTCAGAGAAGGGGGATGCTAGAGGGGTGAGGTGGGAGTGAGTGGGTGGGTGGGGGAGCACCCTCTTAGAGGTAAAGGTGATATATATATATATATATATATATATATATATATATATATATATATATATATATACATATATATATGTCACTAAAAGCACAGTGCAAATTTTCTGTGAGTCTCTGACTTAAGCCATGGCTCCAAGCCACTGTGCTGCTCTCACCCTCTCTGGGAGAAAAGGGCTCAGCAAGCAGAGTTAGTCTCTCAGACAGGTTAAGGACCTGCTCCCCTATTTGGCTTTGCAAATTTCCTGTTCTACTTTGCTACTGAAACTAGATTTTCAGCCATTAGAAACCTCTTTTCCAATATACCATGGTTTGTTTGCCAGAGAGCCTATGTGTCACCCACCACTTCCAACCTGTCTTATGTTCACTATTGCCATCTTAATCAGAGCACTGTGCTTACCTCTGAGACCATCTCAAAATCCAGCCTGTTGATGCCTTCTCATAGGAGAAGGTAGGGAGTCACCTGAGATTCCAGCCTCTCCCTGTTGCGACATTCATGCTGGGATGAGGCTGTTTGATAAAGCAGCTATTTGCAGGTCACTCATGCTCCAATAAGTATCCTTTCACCCATCTTTTGTAAGAAAGCCCAATAAAGTCATTAGTCAACAAGCTAGAATTGGGATGGAGTTGCCAATTTGGTCCATTGTCAGTGTCCTCTCTGGGATGAGTAGACATTTGTTCGTGTGCCATCATGAAAAGTTCACCCAACATTTAATTAAAAGTAATTATAACAATCTTGAGAAAAGAAAAACCTTCTATAATAATTGTTCTAGAATTAGAAAAAATGGAGTTACAGTCATTATGGTACAATAAGCCACCTGGAAATTCATTTAGTAAGGCTCCTTACTGGAGACAACATGTCTGATTACCAGCCATCTTCTTTTTCAATGAGTAACACTACAATCTCAATCAGTATGCCAACTATTTGAAACCTAGAATATATATTTTCTATAAGAACAAAAAAGTGATTGGGACCTCAGACCAGATCCTCAAATACTATTTTAAACTGACTGAAACTACTTGACTGCTACTAGTAATCTGTATTCCAGGTCTTGAGAGAAATAAGCTGTAACACAGAAAACAAGACAAAGGTGCCCTCGCTTTCCTTCTAGGTACAGACTACTTTATGGCCTAAAGACCAAACCTAGGTGTGACACCTCTGCTCTGTTTTTATCTCATTTATTTATTTATTTACTTTACATCCTGATTGATGCCCCCTTCCCAGTCTTCTCCCTCACAAAGTCCCTCCTCCTACACCCTTTCTTCCTCCTCTGAGAGGGTGGAGGCTCCCTGGGTATCCCCCCAACCCTGGTACATCAAGACTCTGTAGGGCTAGGTGCATCATCTCCCACTGAGGCCAGAAAAGGCGGCCCACAGACAGGCAACAGCACTAGAGGTAGTTTGGGGGGACCCTCATAAAGACCAAGCTGCACATCTGTTATGTATGTTGGGGAGGGGGGGTAGATCTAGCCTGTGTACGCTCTTTGGTTGGTAGTTCAGTCTCTGACAGTTCCCAAGGTTCCAGGTTAGTTGACTCTGTTGGTCTTCCTGTGGAGTTCCTATCCCCTCCAGGGCTTTCAATCCTTCCCCCAACTCTCCCATAAGAGTCCCCAATCTCCATCCAATGTTTGGCTGTGGGTGTCTGTATCTGTCTGAGTCAGCTGCTGGGTAGAGTCTCTCAGAGGACAGTTATGCTAGGCTCCTGTCTACAAGCATAGCAGAGTATCATTAATAGTGTCAGGTATTGGTGCTTTCCCATGAGATGGGTTCCAAGTTGGGCCAGTTATTGGTTGACCATTCCCTCAATCTCTGTTTCTTTTTTTTTTTCTTTCCATTTTTTATTAGGTATTTAGCTCATTTACATTTCCAATGCTATACCAAAAGTCCCCCATACCCACCCACCCCCACTCCCCTACCCGCCCACTCCCCCTTTTTGGCCCTGGCGTTCCCCTGTACTGGGGCATATAAAGTTTGCGTGTCCAATGGGCCTCTCTTTCCAGTGATGGCCGACTAGGCCATCTTTTGATACATATGCAGCTAGAGTCAAGAGCTCCGGGGTACTGGTTAGTTCATAATGTTGATCCACCTATAGGGTTGCAGATCCCTTTAGCTCCTTGGGTACTTTCTCTAGCTCCTCCATTGGGAGCCCTGTAATCCATCCATTAGCTGACTGTGGGCATCCACTTCTGTGTTTGCTAGGCCCCGGCATAGTCTCACAAGAGACAGCTACATCTGGGTCCTTTCGATAAAATCTTGCTAGTGTATGCAATGGTGTCAGCGTTTGGATGCTGATTATGGGGTGGATCCCTGGATAAGGCAGTCTCTACATGGTCCATCCTTTCATCTCAGCTCCAAACTTTGTCTCTGTAACTCCTTCCAAGGGTGTTTTGTTCCCACTTCTAAGGAGGGGCATAGTGTCCACACTTCAGTCTTCATTTTTCTTGAGTTTCATGTGTTTAGGAAATTGTATCTTATATCTTGGGTATCCTAGGTTTTGGGCTAATATCCACTTATCAGTGAGTACATATTGTGTGAGTTCCTTTGTGAATGTGTTACCTCACTCAGGATGATGCCCTCCAGGTCCATCCATTTGGCTAGGAATTTCATAAATTCATTCTTTTTAATAGCTGAGTAGTACTCCATTGTGTAGATGTACCACATTTTCTGTATCCATTCCTCTGTTGAGGGGCATCTGGGTTCTTTCCAGCTTCTGGCTATTATAAATAAGGCTGCTATGAACATAGTGGAGCATGTGTCCTTCTTACCAGTTGGGGCATCTTCTGGATATATGCCCAGGAGAGGTATTGCTGGATCCTCCGGTAGTACTATGTCCAATTTTCTGAGGAACCGCCAGACTGATTTCCAGAGTGGTTGTACAAGCTTGCAATCCCACCAACAATGGAGGAGTGTTCCTCTTTCTCCACATCCTCGCCAGCATCTGCTGTCACCTGAATTTTTGATCTTAGACATTCTGACTGGTGTGAGGTGGAATCTCAGGGTTGTTTTGATTTGCATTTCCCTGATGATTAAGGATGTTGAACATTTTTTCAGGTGCTTCTCTGCCATTCGGTATTCCTCAGGTGAGAATTCTTTGTTCAGTTCTGAGCCCCATTTTTTAATGGGGTTGTTTGATTTTCTGAAGTCCACCTTCTTGAGTTCTTTATATATGTTGGATATTAGTCCCCTATCTGATTTAGGATAGGTAAAGATCCTTTCCCAATCTGTTGGTGGTCTCTTTGTCTTATTGACGGTGTCTTTTGCCTTGCAGAAACTTTGGAGTTTCATTAGGTCCCATTTGTCAATTCGCGATCTTACAGCACAAGCCATTGCTGTTCTGTTCAGGAATTTTTCCCCTGTGCCCATATCTTCAAGGCTTTTCCCCACTTTCTCCTCTATAAGTTTCAGTGTCTCTGGTTTTATGTGAAGTTCTTTGATCCATTTAGATTTGACCTTAGTACAAGGAGATAAGTATGGATCGATTCGAATTCTTCTACATGATAACAACCAGTTGTGCCAGCACCATTTGTTGAAAATGCTGTCTTTCTTCCACTGGATGGTTTTAGCTCCCTTGTCGAAGATCAAGTGACCATAGGTGTGTGGGTTCATTTCTGGGTCTTCAATTCTATTCCATTGGTCTACTTGTCTGTCTCTATACCAGTACCATGCAGTTTTTACCACAATTGCTCTGTAGTAAAGCTTTAGGTCAGGCATGGTGATTCCACCAGAGGTTCTTTTATCCTTGAGAAGAGTTTTTGCTATCCTAGGTTTTTTGTTATTCCAGATGAATTTGCAAATTGCTCCTTCTAATTCGTTGAAGAATTGAGTTGGAATTTTGATGGGGATTGCATTGAATCTGTAGATTGCTTTTGGCAAGATAGCCATTTTTACAATATTGATCCTGCCAATCCATGAGCATGGGAGATCTTTCCATCTTCTGAGATCTTCTTTAATTTCTTTCTTCAGAGACTTGAAGTTTTTATCATACAGATCTTTCACTTCCTTAGTTAGAGTCACGCCGAGATATTTTATATTATTTGTGACTATTGAGAAGGGTGTTGTTTCCCTAATTTCTTTCTCAGCCTGTTTATTCTTTGTGTAGAGAAAGGCCATTGACTTGTTTGAGTTAATTTTATATCCAGCTACTTCACCGAAGCTGTTTATCAGGTTTAGGAGTTCTCTGGTGGAATTTTTAGGGTCACTTATATATACTATCATATCATCTGCAAAAAGTGATATTTTGACTTCCTCCTTTCCAATTTGTATCCCCTTGATCTCCTTTTGTTGTCGAATTGCTCTGGCTAATACTTCAAGTACTATGTTGAAAAGGTAGGGAGAAAGTGGGCAGCCTTGTCTAGTCCCTGATTTTAGTGGGATTGCTTCCAGCTTCTCTCCATTTACTTTGATGTTGGCTATTGGTTTGCTGTAGATTGCTTTTATCATGTTTAGGTATGGGCCTTGAATTCCTGATCTTTCCAGAACTTTTATCATGAATGGGTGTTGGATCTTGTCAAATGCTTTTTCTGCATCCAACGAGATGATCATGTGGTTTTTGTCTTTGAGTTTGTTTATATAGTGGATTACATTGATGGATTTTCGTATATTAAACCATCCCTGCATTCCTGGAATAAAACCTACTTGGTCAGGATGGATGATTGCTTTAATGTGTTCTTGGATTCGATTAGCGAGAATTTTATTGAGGATTTTTGCATCGATATTCATAAGAGAAATTGGTCTGAAGTTCTCTATCTTTGTTGGGTCTTTCTGTGGTTTAGGTATCAGAGTAATAGTGGCTTCATAAAATGAGTTGGGTAGAGTACTTTCTACTTCCATCTTGTGAAAAAGTTTGTGCAGAACTGGAATTAGATCTTCTTTGAAGGTCTGATAGAACTCTGCACTAAACCCGTCTGGTCCTGGGCTTTTTTTGGCTGGGAGACTATTTATAACTGCTTCTATTTCTTTAGGGGATATGGGACTGTTTAGAAGGTCAACTTGATCCTGATTCCACTTTGGTACCTGGTATCTGTCCAGAAATTTGTCCATTTCGTCCAGGTTTTCCAGTTTTGTTGAGTATAGCCTTTTGTAGAAGGATCTGATGGTGTTTTGGATTTCTTCAGGGTCTGTTGTTATGTCTCCCTTTTCAGTTCTGATTTTGTTAATTAGGATTTTGTCTCTGTGCCCTCTAGTGAGTCTAGCTAAGGGTTTATCTATCTTGTTGATTTTCTCAAAGAACCAACTCCTCGTTTGGTTAATTCTTTGAATAGTTCTTCTTGTTTCCACTTGGTTGATTTCACCCCTGAGTTTGATTATTTCCTGCCGTCTACTCCTCTTGGGTGAATTTGCTTCCTTTTTTTCTAGAGCTTTTAGATGTGTTGTCAAGCTGCTAGTATGTGCTCTCTCCCGTTTCTTCATGGAGGCACTCAGAGCTATGAGTTTCCCTCTTAGAAATGCTTTCATTGTGTCCCAAAGGTTTGGGTACGTTGTGGCTTCATTTTCATTAAACTCTAAAAAGTCTTTAATTTCTTTCTTTATTCCTTCCTTGACCAAGGTATCATTGAGAAGAGTGTTGTTCAGTTTCCACGTGAGTGTTGGCTTTCTGTTATTTTTTTTGTTATTGAAGATCAGCCTTAGTGCATGGTGATCTGATAGGATACATGGGACAATTTCAATATTTTTGAATCTGTTGAGGCCTGTTTTGTGACCTATTATGTGGTCAATTTTGGAGAAGGTACCATGAGGTGCTGAGAAGAAGGTATATCCTTTTGTTTTAGGATAAAATGTTCTGTAGATATCTGTCAGATCCATTTGTTTCATCACTTCTGTTAGTTTCAGTGTGTCCCTGTTTAGTTTCTGTTTCCATGATCTGTCCATTGGTGAAAGTGGTGTGTTGAAGTCTCCCACTATTATTGTGTGAGGTGCAATGTGTGCTTTGAGCTTTACTAAAGTTTCTTTAATGAATGTGTCTGCCCTTGTATTTGGCGCATAGATATTCAGAATTGAGAGTTCCTCTTGGAGGGTTTTACCTTTGATGAGAACAAAGTGCCCCTCCTTGTCTTTTTTGATGACTTTGGGTTGGAAGTCAATCTTATCAGATATTAGGATGGCTACTCCAGCTTGTTTCTTCATACCATTTGCTTGGAAAATTGTTTTCCAGCCTTTTATTCTGAGGTAGTGTCTATCTTTTTCTCTGAGATGTGTCTCCTGTAAACAGCAAAATGTTGGGTCTTGTTTGTGTAGCCAGTTTGTTAGTCTATGTCTTTTTATTGGGGAGTTGAGACCATTGATGTTAAGAGATATTAAGGAAAAGTAATTGTTGCTTCCTGTTATTTTTGTTGTT